>NC_047067.1:10591147-10800739 GCF_902459465.1 Asterias rubens
ATTACTTTGAGACTAAAAAGATGTCTTTCACCCTGCATTATTCGATTGTTGTTGTTTAGGTGGTTGATAACAAAGGATTCCTTTGTTGCGTATGTGAGACCGAGGGACGGTCATGTCCGTGCCGTCATGCTAGCAGATCAAGACTTTGACGTTCAATGGGGAGTCGAGAAAACCGGAGTGAATAAAGGAATCACAATCTCTAATCAGTACAGGTAAATATGAATGTTTAGTAACAATAATAATAACCAGTTTTTATATAGCGCTTTTCACACCTGGAGGGCGCCTCAAAGCGCTTGCAACATTATTACCCCTGGTCACTGGGCCTTAATGCAGCCTGTGCAACATAACCATGCGCTACTCGGCTAAATCAATCACAAGAACCATCTATACCCTCACAGGTACCAGAGGAGAGAAGAAATTATATCACAGTGTCTTGCTCAGGGACACAAATGCCACGACCGGGATTCGAACCCACACTCTGCCAAACAGAAGCACCAGAGCTTGAATTCGGTCACGACACCCGCTCATTTAGAACAGGATGAGAGTCTGTACTGGCGTGCTGTAGTTCACCGGACTTAAAGCCATTGGACCCTTTCGGTAAACAGTATTGTCCAAGGCCCACACTTCGTGTATCACAACTTCTATATCAAATAACAAACCTGTGAAAATTTGGGCTTAATCGGTCATCGGAGTCGGGAGAAAATAACGGGAAAGCCCACTCTTGTATCCGCGCGTTTCGCCGTGTCATAACATGTGTTTAAAATAAATCCGTAATTCTCGTTAACGAGAATTGATATTGTTTTACTGTTTTCTCAAAAAGTAAAGCATTTCATGGAATAATATTTCAAGAGAAGTATTTCACCACTACCTTCTGTAAACCCTGTAAGTTATTTGTAAATCTGTGAACTTTTTTTTTTTTCTGTACCGGAAGGGTCCAATGGCTTTAAGCTCAGCACAAACATTTCCTTAGCAAAAAAAAAAAAATTAAATTAGCAAAACAAATCTATTGCTTATCATAAAAAAAGGTTACCAGCCAGAAAACCGTACAATTACCATTGCTGCGAATTGATACTCCAGTCATTTCTTTCTTTGCCTTGAAACTTGCTATGCAGAATTTTCTGCTTAACAGCTTTATGAAATTGGGCCCTGGTGTCAGTAGAAAAGTGTGGGTTCGAATCCCGGTCATGACACCTGACACGCCTCAAAACTTGTTTAGATGTTAGTTTTCTCAACACTGTTTAACTTATGTAGAAAGTATGAAACAAAATATACTATTTCCCAAATGACCAGTGTAGTATATATATAAGCTGGATTTATTATTAATAATGTGCACAAATTAATGATTTCCTCCCTCCCGTCCACAGTAATTCGGGGACAATTATTGTCAAAATGTTATTAAACAAGTTTTATTTGTCAAAGACAAAATGCTTTTATGACAGAGACGACTGCACTTTTGAGACCAGGCCTCAATTTTATACATCTACTCAAACAGAAAACATTCCCTTAATATCGTCTGCTAAGCGAAAATAAGGAGGATACCAGTCACATTGTAATTGTTACATAGTATTTTGGCCAGTAACACTTTTGTGGTAAGCATAATTTTGAAATTGGACCCTGTATTAATACTAGAACCAGTCAAATAGGAATAATAAGACCCAATTTTATGGCTGCAATTTATGCAGAGTAATGCAGTTACGTCCCATAGAGTTTATAGGCCACAATGTCTGTACGCTGGCCTAGATGTCTGGAGTATACAGTGAAATGATGCCAATTATGCCTTGGACGTACACTGGGGGTTAAAATAATGATAAGAGTAATAGTACAACATTTATATAGCGCCAAATCCATCAAAAGCAATGCTCCATGACGCTTAATACAGAGAAACAGTATGCATTGGACATACACTGGGGGTTATGCCTTGGACTTGCAGTGGGGGTAATCTTGCTGTATGGCACAATGAAAATTTTTTGTTGACTACCAGTTGTCATGACAAACAGCTTTGTTGCAGTCATTTTTACTTTTACTAGCTCGCAATAGTTGAAGTAATTTCACATTTTATTTTGGAGGCCTTCACATGTATACTACCCGTTTCATCATTGACAGTGCATATCATGTCCATGATCTGATAATGATTTACATACGTCTTGATAATATCAGATCACTAAAGGACAAGTGTGTTTGTTGGTGTTTTTTAACACTGACTGTTCTGATTACTCCCTATGTCTTTCTGACCTGTAAAATATGCTAGCACTTCAGTAAATGTTATTCCACTGGAGTAAACAGAGCACTCTGCCCACCATTAAAGCCATTATACACTTTCGGAACAGAAAAAAAAAAGTTCACAGATTTACAAATAACTTACAGGGTTTACAGAAGGTAATGGTGAAAGACTTCTCTTGAAATATTATTCCATGAAATGCTTTACTTTTTGAGAAAACATTAAAACAATTATAAATTCTCGGTATCGAGAATTACAGATTTATTTTAAACACATGCCATGACACGGTGAAACGTGCAGAAACAAGGGTGGGTTTTCCCGTTATTTTCTCCCGACTCCGATGACCGATTGAGCCTAAATTTTCACAGGTTTGTTATTTTATATGTAAGTTGTGATACAAAAAGTGTGGACCTTTGGACAATACTGTTTACCGAAAGTGTCCAATGGCTGTAAACAGTTCTATGAAATTGGCCGCAAATCCTATCCGATTGCGACTAATTAATCTAGTCTTATCTAATCTAATCTTATCTAATCTAATCTTATCTAATCAAATTGAATCTAAAATTTTTTAGGAAGCTACTAGTGAAGTGTGACATGGTGCCGATGGCTCGACAGTGGATGGTTGAAATCATGGAGATGATATCCCAGTCTGAATACAAAGACATTCATCGATTCAATGCCTTTGGGCCGGAGAGGCCGGATACCTACGCCAGATGGTAAGAAAATCACCAGACCAATGAGGAAATGAAGATATGGGTTAATTAGAAGGATCTCTGATGAGAGAGAATACTCATTATAATGTGATATTCTATTGTTGGGGGGCGGGGGGATTCGGAGAGGCCATCTTCGGTTTCTTGGCGGTATAATTTGGTCAAAGTAAAATCAAATGTGGATCTTCAGCTGAGCTCAATTTGATAAAGCATTTGTAAACAAAAACATGCTAGGCACAAGAAAATCCATGGTGACAAGCAAGATGGCTGCCTAATTTTCTTGGCAAATTTTTCTGCAACAGTTAGCTCGAAAATTTGCTTACCATTAAGCAGCACTATGAAATTGGACCTTGTGACCCTACCTCTAATAACCCTGTGCGGCATAAAAACGCGATGAGTCCCTATGCATTGACGTCATCCAGCCGCCATCTTAGAGGTAAAACGGTGACGAAACAGTCAAAACGCACAGATTTGTACGCGCACAGGATTGGCCAATGAACATGCTCCTTTTAACCTCTAGGTGAGTGCGCCCCACTCGAATGACGTCACGTGAATAAGGTCTATTATAGAAACATTTGATGTATCCTGTCCTCAGGTTTGTCGATGGCTCCAAGTATTTTGAAGCTCTAGCAGACGCCCTGGAGGAAGCTGAACAAGAGATCTTCATCACTGATTGGTGGCTGAATGCTGAGATTTATCTCAAACGACCGGCCATGGAGGGTCCGTGGTGGAGACTCGATTACATTCTCAAGAGGAAAGCGGTACGTGCCTTGGTTGTATTGAGAATGTGTTCAGGCTGGAACAGTCACGGTTTGAATTTCACAGAGCTTGTAGCTAAATAATTTTTTTATTGGAGCTGAATTATTTACAAGTCCACAATCAAGTGAGAAACGACAGTTTGGCGTATTAACATAAGATTGATCTCATTTTGTCTTATGGGTGAATGTTCTTCAATATTCAACAGAACTGTAGCAACTAACAGCCGTTTCAGACTGGTGCTCCAGAGTCGCACTGAACCAGAATATGACTTAAAAATGCACTAGTCGCGGATATGCGTCACGTGAACACAAAAAGTGTCGACATATCAATGTCTGTATGGGCGTCTGTAGACTTGTGAAACGCCTCTAATAATCCATAGAGGTCCCATCGCATAAACAAAGACTAGGTTACCTTTTTTTCTACTGGCTCGCTTGGCTGCAGATGCATTGCATTGCATCATCTTGAGTCCTACATAATGGATCCTATACTTCAAACATTGCTCTCCGTGCCTGTTGTAAAAAATAATGAGTGGTTTTGTCTGCCCGGAGATAAATTGTTTGAACAGAAAATGTGCCTGGTGTTATTCAATTCATAATAACAGTTTATCGATTCTGATTGATAAATCATTCACTTCCATGGTAACAGGCCGAAGGCGTGAAGATTTTTGTCCTTCTATACAAGGAGTTGGAGGTTGCCCTTGACTTAGGCAGCAAACACACCAAGCACGTACTCACAAACCTGCACCCCAACATTAAGGTGAGGACTGGTGTTTAAAGACACTGGACACTATTGGTAATTGTCAAAGACTAGTCTTTTCAGTTGGTGTATCTCAACATATGCACAAATAACAAACCTGTGAAAATTTGAACTTAATTGGTTGTCGAAGTTGCGAGATAATTATGGAAGAAAAACACCCTTGTCACACAAAATTGTGTGCTTTCAGATGCTTGGTTTTGGGACCTCAAAATGTAATTTGGAGGTCTCGAAATCAAATTCGTGGAAACTTACTTCTTTTTCAAAAACTACATTACTTCAGAGGGAGCTGTTTCTCACAATGTTTTATATCTATCAACCTCTCCCCATTACTCATAACCAAGAAAGTTTTTATGCTAACAATTATTTAGAGTAATTACCAATAAGGTCCACTGCCTTTACCACAGAGTTTTTAGATTGTCTAACCACAGCAGAAAAATAAGTGAATAAAGTTTCCCAATCTTAGTTCTGAATCCTCCTTTATGTGGACAGGATTTTTGAAGATATGGGAGGGTAAGGGTCAATAAAGCTCCTTGATGACACTGTATTTGAGATCTACCTGTAGGGTTAATAGACCGATCCATTAGGCTCCACCCACGATGCACGTGTGAGCAAGAACACGTGAGCCTCTCCAATGCCTTTCAATGCACAACTCTGCCGCGCGCGCCAAGCATACGCGCACGCATGTCGGACCTTCGTTGCGTTGTGATTGGTCAATACGCAATGGGGCGGAGCTTAATGGATCGGTCTATTATTTGATGTAGGGTGTCGTGGCAGAGTGATTGAGAGTGTTGATATCAAGTTCTGGTGGTTAAGTCTTCATTAAGAGTGTGGGTTCAAATCCTGGTCATGACACTTGTTGGCTAAAGAAAGATGCTTTACTATAACTGCTTCTCTTTACCCAGGGGTATAAAGGGGTACCTGCGAGGGTAGGGGTTGATATTGTGCTTGAAAAAATCCCTTGGATCGCCACGGAAGCCCAGGGCTGTATTATTTCCTGGGATTTGAGAGAAAGATTAAAGGAATATTATTGGTCCAATGACCAGGGCACTAATGTAAAGCGCATTGATTAATTTTTGTGAAATGCCCTATAAAAAGAACTAAAAATTATTAGTATTATCATGAGGATCTTTCGTGTTAATAAACTACCTTTTTTTTTTAATTGTTTGCATTTACTTAGGTGATGAGACACCCCGACCACAACCCTGGTCAGGTTTTCTTGTGGGCCCACCATGAGAAGCTAGTGGCCATAGACCAGAAGGTAGCGTTTGTAGGAGGGCTGGATATATGCTATGGACGCTGGGATGATTTCAAGCATCGACTCACTGATGTAGGCTCAGCTCTTGTCCATAACAAAGACTCATCCTTGCAAAGACCCTTGGTAAGTATCAATGTTTACTTTTAATAAAAATAATAATTAATTTCATTTTTGTGTGCGCCATATCCATCAGAGGATGTTGGAAGGCGCAAATTACACCAAAATTCCATAAAAAATACACCAAATTACAAACAATAAAACAATTACATGGGAAGTGGGAGGAGTTTTTCATGAATACTGGCAGTGAGTAAGTTTTGGGAAAAAAACTAATTTTTAAGTGTGAGTTGTGTCTTTGTCTGGGGTACTCAGCAAAAATTTGGAACAGCTGACATGCCAAAAATTTAAATGAAGTCTGAAGTTAGTTTGTCCGATAATGTATCTGATTGGTTTGCAAGAGGCTGATAGACTTAAAAACACTGGACACCTTTGGTAATTGTCTCAGATCTTCTCAGTCTTCTCACTTGGTGTATCTCAACACATGCACCAAATAACAAACCTGTAAAAATTTGAACTCAATTGGTCCTTGAAGTTATGAGATAATAATGAAAGAAAGAAAAAACCTTGTCACACAACAGGTGTGAGACCTCAAAATCAAATGCTGAGGACTCCAAATCAAAGAGTGAGAAATAACTTCTTTCTCGAAAACGACATTATATCAGAGGGAGCCATTTCTCAAAAAATATTTTATACTATCAACATCTCTCCATTGATCACTAACAAGTAAAGTGTTTATGATGGCAATTATTTTGAGCAATAACCAATAGTATCAAATGCCTTTAAAAGTATTGTTTGTTTGTTTGTTTAGGAAATTCAATATTAGTTAGCAAGGGAGTTTATTTAGTGGGATGCACCCCTGAAAGTCTTAAAAATGAATAGAAACTCTTTTTGTTTTCAGATGGACTATAGAACAAATCAATATCCAGAAGATCTTGGTATATCCAATTACATCAGTTGTGATGACGATGATTATGAATATGATGATGATGAAGTAGGTCAAATGTTACAGGTCACAGGTCAAAAAGCACCTTGACCCCCATTTCCACCCTCAAATCACCTCATGCTCAAATCATTCAGTTTTTCTGCTAGTCTGGTTCCCTGTCTGCAGCAGGTGAACCAGTTAATAAAGAATAATCAAAATTAGCAGTGTTAGTCTGGTAGATGAAACAAAGAAGGTCGTGGTAGCACTTGAAAAGAAAAACTGGATAAGCTTTCATAGAAACAACCACTTCATCAGATAGAGTGAATTAGTCGTTGCCTATGATAGCTTCTTTTGATGTAATAGTTAGTCTTTAAGTTCTACCACTATTTTCTCAGGAAATAGAGATCATTGATAGAACGTGCTTAGAGGCCCGGTCACACAGGCCCCGATAACGAGAGCGAAAACGAGAACATTGAAAAGGCACCCCCTCAATTGGTTGAATAAGCATGGTCGTATTCTGCGTGGAGCGTTCTCTTTGTGCCTATCGTTTTCGTTAACGCTGCAGTATGACTCGGCCTTAATGCACTTAAGCTTAGTTCAAGCTTAATTTTGTGATTAATTTCTTGGTTAGAGGTGTTGGATATTCACATAAATAATTGCATCTTGCTTTCTACAAGCCGACAGGGTAAAAACCGCTGGTTGAAAGTAAAAATCGCAAGCCAGGGTACATGGGCTCAATTTCATATAGCTTGTAGTTAGCATAAAAACTTGCCAAGCATAGCAAAATCTTGCTTAGCAGAAACTGGTTACCAGCCAATATCAATAAAGTTTACATTGTTGCAACTGGTGCCTCACACATTCTTTGCTAAGTAAAGAATTTTGCTCAGCAGTATTTTCAACTTTTTATGAAATTGTGCCCTGGTGTAAGAAGAGATTCGAAGCTTGCAGTTCCAGCCTTGCATTTGTATATGACAAGGGAATACATATGACAGGAAATGCAATAAATTGTTCCATTTTGAATCCAACATGTTAGCAGTTTTTCAAAATGTTGTAACTTGTCTTGTAAGTGTTTTAACACGTCAATGGAAATGCAGGCCAATACTAAAAATAGTTTGAGGTTTTTTTGATATTTAAAAAAACAAAAATTAAATAACCTTCAAATTTCCATTAGAAAATCAACAGAGAAAGTTACCTGCCTTATCCCTTTTTTCTAAGTTAAAAGTAATTAAACAAAAACAATACTCTTAACCAACTCAGTATAAGCGTGTATATCCATGCATATTGACTTACTATGGGTGGTTTCAGTTTAATTTCAGGCCTTCAAAAATGTTCCTTGAAAAGTGATGTACAATATTTAAAGATCAATATTTTACAAACCTTTTAAAGTCGTAGTAGGTCTCCAACCCCCACCCACCACCCCCTCTAACCCCACTCTCATACTCTTTGTATGACGGTAAAAATATTGGGTGCGTGTGATTAGCTTCCCCGGGTCAACCCGGTGTGCTCAGCCGGGTGGAGAATTTTTTTCCCAGGACGAACGTGTGCAGATAATAATCCACGTTCTTCCTGGAAGAAAAAAAACGCACTGGTCTCGTGGTGACATCAGCGCACCTCGGCCAGCCTAAAGTGACCCGTTCCATTAGCAGGGCACTCAGGGCTGACCCGTATGAGGCCCTGGATTGACCTCAAAGCTATTCGAATATACCAATGGCAGACCGGGGTCGACCAGGGGAAGCTAATTGAATGCACCCATTGAAATCTTTTGAAGCCTCTCAGTTTTGCCAGTTTTACAACAAATTTTTGGCAATTATTATCATGTATGTCACAACACCCACGTGCCATCCTTTTAGTGGTATTTTCTCTCTGAATCTCATTCATTAAAATATATGTCAGAAAGCGTAGGTGAACACTACTATGAAGTGAGCCCAAACTTATTTAGCTAAGTGCTCACATCATAGAAGAGGAGAAGATAAGTTAGATTTCTGTGCTTATATTTTCTTGGCAATCTTGTAAAGTCCGTCTACACTGAACTCCTGAATACTGCATCACATTTCATCCATGGCCATCTCAGTTTCTCCTGCCAGGAGCCAAATGAAGAACATTTATAATTTGTTGAACTGTTTTTATTATCGTAAGACTGTGTCATCCATAGAATCATTGTTTTAACTGAAAGTTGATTCTGAGCTGGTGGCTATTGCTGTTGCTATGGCTGTTGCCAAGGGCTGCCTATGTTTCAATGCAAATAAAAGGGTTACCGAGCCACAGCGGCTAAGCCAGAAACAGTCTTAGCAATAACCATTTACATATATCTTACATCTTAGAAACTCTTGTAAGAGTTAAGAGCCATTGCCTTGCTCTACTCATTCTTTCATTCCAACTTTCGTCAACTTATCAAATTTTGGAATACTCTTTTTGACTGTTTTAAACATGGACTTTCACCAGAGGTTGACAATAAATTTATTATTAATTTGAGTATTTACCTACACATTGATGTGTGTTAGCACTGTATACTCAGTACTTTCCCGAGTCCTGTGACAAAATATCACAGGCATATTACTCGGGTGGGAATCGAACCCACGACCCTTGCAATTATAGAGCAGTGTCTTACTACATGTAACTAGACTACCGAGGTTGCCCGGTAGCTAGAGGCAGTTTGAATTTAAAGGCAGTGGACACTATTGGTAATTGTCAAAGACTAGCCTTCACAGTTGGTGTATCTCAACATATGCATAAAATAACCAATCTGTGAAAGTTTGAGCTCAATCGGTAATCGAACGTGCGAGATAATAATGAAAGAAAAAATACCCTTGTCACACGAAGTTGTGCGCGTTTAGATGGTTGATTTCGAGACCTCAAGTTCTAAATCTGAGGTCTCGAAATCAAATTCGTGGAAAATTACTTCTTTCTTGAAAACTATGGCACTTCAGAGGGAGCCGTTTCTCACAATGTTTTATACCATCAACCTCTCCCCATTACTCGTCACCAAGAAAGGTTTTATGCTAATAATTATTTTGAGTAATTATCAATAGTGTCCACTGCCTTTAACATCTATAATAAATTTATTGACAACGAGCTTTAGTAGTATTACATTTTGACCTCTCATAAAAACACTGGGAATTACTCATGAAAATAATACAATGTATATTGGTCTGCAGAAACACCATGTGTATTTGATGGGTAGATTGTGCTCTTTGAGTACTTGTCTTGTTATTTATTCCACTGCCGCAAAGTGGATTTTTTTGGAATTCAGAAAACTACTCAGCTCTAAAAAGAACTGTCCATCTGAGAATTCTCCACAGCAGTTGAATAAATAGCAGACCAAGTTCTTAAAAGAACATGATTTACCCAGTAAGTAAATACACACATGGTGTTACCCCAAACCAAATATACTTTCACTCCTCACCATGCAACACCTCAAATCCAACAAAATCATACAACTTAAAAACCAGACCATCACTTTGTTATTCCTGATTCTAATGGGATCCTTTCCAACGCTAGGTGGCAGCAGACTTATGGGGTAAATTTCCATTGTTTCGAAGTTCTGAGCATGCGCATAATTCTGAGAACAATGGCTTTACCCGGTACGTCTGCTGCCACCTATCGTCACAGAAAGTCTCCTATTGTGTATTCTTACACTCTGTTTTCTGTTCTTTGTTTCTCAGCCGCCACCATCACCAATGACACCCCCGTTCAGTCCCGACAAAATGGACGAGGAGTCCGGTGGTTACTTCAAGAGACCCAGACTGAAGAGCGCCACCGTGTACCTCATGAACCCCATCCGGAGGTTACTCCATGAGGAGGTTAACACGGACGTGGCGGACAATCTGGATAAGCTGGGATTACCTGGAAACCCTAAGCTCTGGATCGGGAAGGATTACTGTAACTTCATCGCAAAGGATGTACTGGCACCAGCGGAATCTCTCCAAGGTAAGGAACTCATGCTGTTCATCTCCAGTAGATCACCATGGTCCAGTGGTTAGACTACAGGAGTTGCATTCAGAATGTTGTGGGTTTAAACCCTACCAAGCTAAACCACTGATTTCACATTGACTGGCACAAAGTATTGGCATCTAGTTACTGAATCAAATTATCTTGCTTGTGGACGTTATATAGACGTTAAAGCAATGTTTGTATGAGGGAGATTGGCTGTTTCCAGGTTGGTGTTTATGTCCCCTTTTGGCAGTTTGTCAAGTTTACCAGACAGGAATATCATGAAGACATAGTAGGAGGAGGGCCAAATTTCACAGCTCTGCTCAACAGTAAGCAAATTTTTGTGAGGACTGTGGCAGAAAAATTTGCTAAGATGCAAGCGTATTTCACAGACTAGCAGAAAAATTGGGTGGCCATATTGTGCCATGGATTTGCATTGTGACGTCATTTATTTTGGTGCAGTAAGCAACAGAAGGTTAGCATGCCTTTTCGTGTGCTTACGGTAAGCAGCGCTATGAAATGGAAATCAGGCAGTAAGCACAAAATTGGCCGCTAAGCAGCGTTATGAATGGGGCGCAGGTCTGTTCTGAATCCTTCATGACCAGAAATGCCATCTGAAAAAGCTTAACATTCAATGATTGCAATGAACCAATTTTCTGCAAAGTTAGAGATAGGATTGCAGAGGTACCGCAGTTGAGGGAAATTTTGTTCTTGTATGGCATAAGTTTGGTAAAAGTTAGTTGGAGTCTGCTACCCCTGAACAATCATCATCATCATCATTCTCTGCATGCATCATGGGGGATGTAGAGCCGCCCAACCAATGCGTGGGGATGCGGATTGCCACGGCTGCCGTGCCCGAGACTCGAAGTCCGCTTCCAGCTAACACACCCAGGTGTTACAAGGACAGCCTCTTGGTCTCTTCCAGGCTTGGCAATGGTGCTAACAAAACACCCCGCACCAAGTATTATGCTGTCCACAAAGCACTCCACTATAGTCTGTACCCTCCCATGTTGTCCTGTATAAAAAGCCTGGTTCATACATTACAGCCTTGTTTTCGCTATGAATGTTTTGCAGGAATTGAGCACATTTCTACTGACTCTGAAAACAAAACCGGTTTGGTCTTAACGTCTTCAGTGTTCCACTTTTCGTTCTTTTTTCGCCCATCCTGCACCCCTCCTCTGCTTATCCTAACCCATGCATGTTGTTTCCAACCTTTAGATGGTGTTGACCGCATGAATACACCGCGCATGCCCTGGCATGACATAGGCACCGCCGTGTACGGTAAAGCAGCAACTGACGTGGCAAGACACTTCATCCAAAGGTGGAATTTCACCAAGGTATAATACGTTTTTCATCTTAACAGTGTTTGTTTCATTTGTTGTGTTTTGTTTTGCAAAGTTAAAGGAACGTTACAGAATTGGTAAGAAACAAAAATCCTGAAGATCACAGATTTACATAAAACCCACACGGTTTAGTGATGATGATAGTAGAAAACATCACTTGAAATATTTCTGTCTGAAATTTCATATTTGATGAGAAACAAATAATCTGGTTTCGCGTTTGGAGTTTATCGCTCAGTGAGCGATTTATTCATTTTTGTTTTGGCATTGATGCAATGCAAAATTTGTTTTTCACTATTCTCTCGTGACCCAGATGGCCGATCGATCTCAAACTTCTACAGGTTTGTCAGTTTATGTATATGGTTGATTACATAAAGTGCTTACACTGCCAGCAACTTTTTTGCTAGCAAAACCAATTCTGTAATGTTCCTTTAAATGACAGTATATAAAAATGGTGACAAGTTGTAAAAAACTCAAATTCATTTTTTTTTTATAGCTGTTACCCCTTATACAGAGATACCAACATACACGATTTGGGCGTAGCAAATACGATTTCGAGCCGTGACTACGACGCTACGATAATACTCAATAAAACACGCTAAACAAGCCGGCCAATATAATTTTATTAAATCGTACAATACATGCAAACAACTAATGAACTATTAAGTGGAAATAAAAATTAAGAAAAATATCAAAACAATTGTAACAGAAAAGAAAAAAAACACTTTTAATTTTAGAACGCAGTGTTGAATAATAGCGGCGAATTCAATCGAACAATGTACGTGTCTCGACGTAATGATTGTTGCGTGCCCTCCCCCGCTGGCTGGCCGGCTGAGTGTGCATTTTTTACGCTAGTGCATTTCTGCTAGATCGTACCCATTGATCTCTATTACATGATGGGGGGAATAGTGCACACGTGCGTGGGGAATGAGGTTGTGTGTGAGCTAACGTACGTGTCACAGTAACCTCATTCCTCATGTATCCACTATTATTGTGCCCACGCTGGCTGTACATGTACTTTATCGAAGCTTGGCAAAAAAAGTACGAAATAATGGCGACAAAAAAAGGAGACCTTCTGAACAAAAATACCTTCAACTGAGTGGCCTGTGAGGTCTAAGCTAGACAGTTTCCATGTTTTCCTACCAGTAATTGTAGCGTCGATGTCCAGACAATGCCCAGACAATGCCCAAAATACGGACACGTATTTTTTTGCCCAAAATCCGGACACGTTTTTTTTTTTTTTTTTTTTTTTTCTCCTCCTCACTCTCCCAATAGCTTGTTGTTGCGTTTCTGATCATTAAAACAAAAACATTTAAGTAAGGCCACCCTTTTTTATGTTACATTTAAGTAAGACCACCCTTTTTTATGTTACATTTATTTTTGAAACATAGTCAGAAGATGAGGGAAATCAGGGTTTTTTTTTCAATTTTTTTTTTCACTGGCCATTATAAACATTTGTAGCTGTTCTGTTGATGCATACAGGTAATTGTTATTTCACAACAATGCCTGAAAATGAGCTAATTAGCATTGTAGAGAGTAATAGAAAGATCGGTTTAGGGAGCCCAAGCTGCGTTCGCCCTTAACATTTGGGAGATGCTACTCTTTTTTAAAATTCAATGTTGGCATCTCTGCTTATATTCCTCAAATTACAGGCATGATGTTCTTCCTACTTTTGTTGTCATGAATAAGATCTGAAAAATCTATTACAGCCTACACGATGTGTACATGTAGGTCAGCCCTAAGCTTGTACTAGGACAAATTTTCCTACTTTTTTTCCTTACTAAACATTATTCCTGAAACTAGGTGCCCAGCCGTCGATTTCACCAAACTCTTCCTAGTTTTGGATTAATCTTAGGATTTAGGACGGGTTCAGTTCCGTATCCGAAGACGTTAGGACGCATTGAACCCATCCTAAGTTAGGATGAGTAGGATTTGAAACTTTGCATGGTGTAATATGATATGGAAAGGTTTGCGGTAACACCACGTATTATCTCTAATGAGTTGGGGCAGTTCTGAAAAGAACCGTTGGTTTCAACTCGACGTTTCGATCAGAATGCTCTGATCGTATTCTGGAGAAAGCTGTTAGGACGAGCTACTCGTCCTAACTCGAGATAGGATTAATCCAAGTGTTTCGTGAAATCGGCTGCAGGTATTTGAGAAAATCAAGTGATAAACTGACTGGGTAAATTTGCAATGATTTGGGTTTGGGCTTAAACAAATTTACTTGGAGCAATTTTTCTTATTTAATTATTTGAATTATTTGTGTTTACATGTATTTAAAAAATGTTTTGATTGTAGAAGCAGAAAGCAGAGAAGCTGACCCATTACCCGTTGTTACTTCCTAAATCCACATCTTCCATTGACGTCAAACAAAAGCATAAAGATGAATTCACTCCTTGTAAATGTCAGGTAAGTCAGAAGTATAGACCCATTGCATATGACATCACAATCTCAAATAGGAGGCAGATCATTGGACAATAGCTGTTCTCTGTGCGTACCTCAGCGTACCTGTAGCATTTTGTGTTATGCAGGGGGGGGGGGGGGGGGCTATTGATTTCTTACACAATACAGAACCTTGCTCCGAACAATGTGCATAATTTTGGGTGTCAACTCTCTTTTGTGCATGATTGACACCCAAAATGACATCCAGGATAAGCACATGTGAGTACGCTGTGCGTATTGCAAGGGGTCTAGGTCCACTGCCACAGATCGATGCACTAAGTGAAAATAGTAGTCCCTGTCGGTTACCTCTGCCCAGGGCCCAATATCACAGAGCTGTTAAGTAGAAAATACTGTTTATTAGATTAGTAAACACATTAGTGGGGCACCAGTTCCAACATTGTGAACTTTATAGAATTTTGGCGGGTAAGCAGTTTTTGTTAATCAAAATTTGTGTGTTCTGAGCAAGTTTTTATGTTACAGGCTTTATGAAATTTGGCCACGGGTAGAAATTAATAACCAGAGTTCTTTTCAGAGTTACATGTAAGTAATCTCCAGAATTCCAAAAGCTACTCCTGCGGCAGAAGAATAAATACCAAGACAAGTTCTCAATGAACAAAAAATCTACACGCAAAGAATATATACAGAAAGGGAACTTTAAGATAAACTGGATGGGTGCTACACAAAAATTCTGCGGAAACGCTTTAATGGTCACTGAGTCAACACATGACAAATACAGAACTGTATGGTAAGGAACCAAAATACAACAGCATCGTCTGAGACTCCTATGGCATTCATACGGACACACCAAAGAACCTGTCTCTCAGCTTATATTACCTTGTAACCAAAACATGGAAGGAGAAAATGGGGAAGAGGGAAGCTTAGCTATACCCATTTAGTTGCTAGGGACATCGGGGTGTTTCCAGTTTCCTGATTTTCCCAACCTAATTAGAGATAGACAGGGATGTGTAAGCCTCGATCGAAATGATTCCGACTACGGTCGACTAGAGAGAAAAGCCATTGGTCCTGTGTGTTGTAAAAGAACCCAGTGCACTTATCAAAAAGAGAATGAGTTGACCCCGGTGTTCCTGGTTTGATTGGCAGCATATTGCGCTACCGCACCTTGTAAACCATTATACATGGTGCTATGTAAAAGGAGTAGGTCTCCTAACTCAGATGTAGTCCCACATACCTTGCAGGAAATACTCTATTTTAAAGCGCCTTGAGTGTCACTGAGTGACGGAAGAAGCCACTATTATTATTATTATTATTATATTAATTGCACAGAAACCAGACTGCATTTTTAGTTTATCCAGGGTCCCTTATCGAAAAGAGAAGGGGTTCGCCTCGGTGTTCCTGGTTTGATTGCAAGCACATTGCGCCACTGCACCTTGTAAACCATTACATGGTGTTATTTAAGAGGAGCAGGTCTCGTAATTCAAATTTAGTCCCACATACCTTACAGGAAAATACTGAATGCTGAAGTGTCTTGAGCATCACTGAGTGACGGATATGTGCGCTATATAAGAAGCCACTATTATTAATATAATGTTTATTGTACAGTTACTGCGGTCTGCCAGTAAGTGGTCAGTTGGTATACATCGCACTGAGGACTCCATTCATCAAGCTTACATCAATCTCATCACTCGGGCCAAGCATTATATCTACATTGAGGTGAGCACATTGAATTTTGTTATTATTATTTTTTTTTTCATGCAAGTCGCCAGACACACAAGGCTGGAAAGCCACTTCAAGGTGTGGGCTACAATTATTTTATTCTAGAGGCCGTTGCCACTACTCCAAAAAAGGGTTACCCCTTTTACAGTCCATACGGATGTAGGCTTGGGTATCATGTTTGTTTGTTTGTTGTTTTTTTTTTTGTCGTCTGTTTGTTTGTTTAGATGATCTTCTCGTCAAGGGCACGTGGCAAACTGCCTTACATAGGGATATAAATGTCAAACAGGCAACAACTAATCACTCTCATACACTGCTTTAACATCTATGATTATGGATTGTACAAATCAAGAAATTGTGAATCAGTAACTAGACGACAATACTTATTCTAGTCATTGTGAAATCGTTGGTAAGCTTGGTAGGTTTCAAACCCTCAACCTTGTAATCCTGCAATCCTTGTAGTCCTAAAGTCCTGCAGTCTAAAACCACTGGACCATGGTGACCTCTGTTTTCTTCAAGTTATTTTTTTCTATGAGGTGCTGTGGCCGAGCGGATAAGAGCACCGAACTCAAGCTTTGGTGCTTCTGTTCAGCAAAGTGTGGGTTCGAATTCCGGTCGTGACACTTGTGCCCTTGAGCAAGACACTGTAACCATAAGCTTTTCTTACCAAGGGGTAAATGGGTACCAAAAGGGCCAGTGACCCAGAAGCCGCTATTAAGAGGCCACAGTTGACTACTATCATCTTAAACGTTTTTAATGCAAGTTTGCCCCAAACAAGGCTAAAACCCACACTTGGTAAGGGGCTATAAGAAGAAAAATATTACCGCAAACTGCTTACCAACTAAATTGACCTGTGGTATGAATGCAAAGAAATTACATGTAGTTATCCTGACATTATCATGATCCAAGAAAGTTTTTTTCTCAAAGGCTGAATGACAACACAACACACACAAATAGGTAAACTGGTGTAACCATACATACACATACAACAAAATATTTGTAAAGTGCCTTTACATCAAGATCAAAGCACCGAAAAGAGCAAAACCAATGGAACTATAACTACAACAAATTACATCTGACACAAATTAGTTTTGAGAGATTTTTTTAACAATGTCAAAGAGTTACAATTTTGATGCGTTCTGGGAGGTCGTTCCATTTTCAGGGACCAACAAAGGAGAAAGACCGGTTGTGAGCAGATGAGAGTGTTCTGATGGTTGATTGTTCGGTTAGGCGTGTGGTGTCAGAAGCTGATCGCAAGCTTGAGTGTGGCGGTTGGTAGACGATTAGTAGCTCGGTGCTATTCCTAGAAGGCATTTAAACACAGTAACTAAAACTTTGAGAAAGACTCTGCTAGAGTCAACGTCCGGGCCACTTACTTTTTATTTCTCATTTACACAGAACTGCATATTGCATTTAAACTTATTCAACAATGCTTTCTTTGTTTTCGTTTTCAGAACCAGTTCTTCATAACCATTGACTGTGATACTAGCGTTACAAACGGCATCGCTAAAGCTCTTTATGATCGCATCCTCAGAGCTCATGAGTAAGTTCAGCATAAAGCCATCCGATCTTATGGTATATTACATGACACCCTGGGCACAATTTCATAAAGTCTGTTAGCACAAAAATTTGATTAGCATGACATTTCTTCCTTAATGAAAACAAAATTAGCAACCAAATTTCTACGTGATTTTCAGGATGAGCAAACAGCAGCTGAATGCCAGTAACAAGCAATATGCAACAAATTCTAATTTGGTTGGTAATCTTGTTTTTATCAAGGAAGAAATTTCATGCTAAGCAAATTTTTGTGGTTACAGGCTTTATGAAGTTGGGCCTTGTTGGTTTATATTTTGTAACCCATCCACCTCAAAGCTTGTTCAGCAAGCTGGAGTGTCGTGGCCGTGCAGTCTAGTGCACTGGACTCAAGTTCTGGCCCCAATTTCATATATCTGCTAAGCACAAAATTTGCTTAGCATGACATCTATTTCTTGATAAAAACAGGACTTTCAACCAAATTTCCATTAGTTGCACATTGCTTGTTATTGGTATTCAGCTGTTGATTGCTTATCCTGAAAATCACGTGAAATTTATTTGTAATCCTGTTTTTTGGCAAAAAATTTTGTGTTAAGCAAATTTGTGTGCTCAGCAGCCTTATGAAATTGGGCCCTGGTGTTAACAGTGTGTGGGGTTGGTTTTATCCATGGCAGTTTGTGTGGGATGTTACGAGGTGAAGGTCATGTGTGTCGCTTAAAGGATTTTGTTACTTTTTCAAAATGTCCACAGATTTACATTAAACTAACACGGTTTGAAGATAAATAATAGTAGAAAGCTGCCCTTCAGACAGGCGCTGTAGTTCTTGAGAATTTAGTAAAAATGTTTTAACCAGTTTTGGTATTTTACCATACACACATAACAAGTTAATATGTTTTTACATGCTATAAAACTGACACTGTGACATTGCTTTACTCATTTTACAAAAACTACTGCACCTCACAAGTGAGATTTTAAGGGAAGCTTTCTACTATCATTATCTTCAAACTGTAAAAGTTTAATGTAAATCTGTGGACATTGTGTTTCGTGTTTAAAACAAAGGAAATAGACCCTTTAATGCGCATGACAGAACCCCAATTCAGTTAAAGAAGGTGTTTGCCACAGTGGTTGTCCCGTTATTTTTATCCAGGTATTTCTCATTTGATCGCCATTGTTTTGGGTTTTTCTCAGTCCCTAACTGACTGTGTGATTTTCCCTCTCTGGGGTTTTCCTCCCACATCTAAAACTAAAACTTCCTTGTTTTCTCTCCATTGGGTTCTTGAGAGTTCTTGGCTTCACAACCAGAAAAAAAAAACTGAAATGACTGTAAACTGGACATTTTTTTTTAAAGCTACATGTATTACACAGGCATGCAACTCTTCCGCGGAAACGCGGAATTCCGCGTTTTCAAAAAAATTATTAGCGCAAAAAAATACATTCCGCGGTTAGCGCGATCTTAAGACAAATGATTAGCGCTAAAAAAATATCCAAAATACATTCCGCGGTTAGCGCGATCTAAAGATAAATTCAACAATACATTGTAACGCATGGTCTGGCCTCTGCCGCGGCACGCAATCCATTCTACTGCAGGGTCAATCTAAGCCCACAGCAAGCAAAGCGTACGTTTACACACTGCGTGTGGTCACTAATAGCCGTGTGTACGGTCGAAAAATCTGGAACAGTGGAACGCACCCGTGGCGCAGGCGAGTTGTGTGCTAAACAAAGTTATTATACAGCCTTGAAATGAGTCTAAGGTCGTGTCTTCGTCTGGTCCCGCTGTTTTGCAATAGTATAGTATACACGTGTTGTACATGTACATGTATGTGTGTGTGTGAGTTAGTTGCTAAATGTACATGTATACTGTGTGCTAGTTGTGAACAGTCGTATCTTCAAACGTCCGTCAAAATGACATCCAAAAGAAATGATATTTTGGAGCGGGACCGAGTGGTACCTGGCCAAATTAAAGCCATTGATAAAGGAGTAAAAAATACCTGGAAGTGGTTCTGGTTGGAAAAAAAAAGATGTCGACGGTAAACTGCTCGCAAGCGACGGCAAGCGGGAACAAGTGGCTCTCACCGAACATTGTAAGGCGGCAAAGCATCGGCAGTTGATTAAGTTGAGGAAAACTAACTATTGTTTCCCAGGTAGTTATGAAATTTGCATAAAATTATTATTCCCCCCCCAAAAAAAAAAAAAAAAAAAAAATCTGATTTTTTTTCTTTTTTTTGGGGGGGGGGAATAATAATTTTATGCAAATTTCATAATTACCTGGGAAACAATAGTTAGTTTTCCTCAACTTAATCAACTCCCGATGCTTTGCCACCTTAGAATTACGGTGCATACATAGGCAAGGTGTTTTTCCATGTTATTTTAGTTGTATAAAACACTTCACTTTGTCTTTGTCATACATGCTAAGATTGATCCTAAGAGCATAAAAAACCTCAACACTTTTTAGGGTACCATTGTGGGTCTCGAAAAGTTTCCTCTTTTTTTTTCATCGGGCAGTTGCATGCCTGATTACAAAGTGTTGGTTCCAGCTGCCTCTACCAGCATTCCAAGGGGAACTTCCTTCCTTGCATAAACCTTTTTGAGATATGGCGGACACAATGCTACAACATTGTAAAGTTGTGGTAAATTTGTGCGTATTGACCATAGAAATAGAACGTATGTTATTCAGTGAAGTGCGCATTTTAGGCGACGCAGCGTTTACACGTAAACCTAATGACCACCAACATGGTGAGCGTGGCATCAGTCGCGGCGTGTGACGCGCGTTTCATGTCTGCCGTACCTCAAAAAGGCGTATTGGGTTCTTGAGAGTTCTTGGCTTCACAACCAGACAAAAAATAAGCTGAAATGACTGTAAACTGGCAGTTTTTAAGCTATGACAAAGAGTTGATTATTTCATATCTTTCTGTCCATCCAGCTATATTGGGACATGTCGAGTGTACGTGTTCCTGCCGCTTCTACCAGCGTTCCAAAGAACTTTCTTCCTTTTTTTCTCTCCATTGGGTTCTTGAGAGCTCTTGGCTTTACAACCAGAATAAAATCAGCTGAAATGACTTTTAACTGGGACTTTTAAGCTATGACAAGTGTGGATTATTTCATATCTCTCTGTCCGTCCAGCTATAGTCAGACATATTGAGTGTACGTGTTCCTGTCGCTTCTACCAGTGTTCCAAGGGGATGTAGGGGTTTTCCTCCCACATCTAAAGCTAAAAACTTCCTTCCTTGCTTTCACTCCATTGGGTTCTTGACAGTTCTTGGCTTCAAAAGTTGAAATGACTGTAAACTGGACATTTTTAGGCTATGACAAGTGTTGATTTTCTTTCTGTCCATCCAGCTATAGTCAGACATTTCGAGTGTACGTGTTCCTGCCGCTTCTACCAGCGTTCCAAGGAGATGTAGGCGAGGCGGGTAGTGGTGCTATTCATGCCATACTCCACTGGGAGTACAAGTCAATATGCCGGGGTCACAACTCATTGATTGGACGTCTGAAGGATGCTGGAAGTAAGTCTGATCGTCACTTGAAGAAATATGAGGAAGTATAAGAGATGTTAAATTTGCATCGGGATAAAGAATATATATATATATATTTTATACTACTTTCCTGAGTCCTGTAAATAAATATTACAGGCATGTTACTTGGGTGGGATTCAAACCCAGGAGCCTTGCAATTCTAGAGCAGTGTCTTACTAACTAGACCACCGAGGTTGCCCAGTAGCTAGTGGCAGTTGGAATCCTATTGTCAGCAGGTACCACAATGATATAAGAGATGTTAAATTAGCATCGGGATAAAGAATGTTAATTTTTTTGTTTAGGAAAAAAACATAAGATTCAAACTGCCTGTAGCTACCGGCCAACCTCGGTAGTCTAGTTGGTAAGACACTGCTTTAGAATTGCAAGTGTCGTGGGTTCAAATCCAACGCGAGTAACATGCCTGTGATATTTTTTCACAGTATACAGTGCTACATGTACACCCATCGGTGTATAGGAGGAAGTCGTTACGAAGTATACAAAATACCCCAAAAGACAGACGAGATCAATCTTTTATTACATGTCTTAGTTCTTTTAAGAACAAAAGTTGGATGATATTAAACTGTATTGAGACTTTTTGTCTCATTTTGATTCTGATCTTGTACTAAAATTTCTTGTCCGATCCTTTTAAAAATTTGAGCTGCAAGCCCCTGCAATTTTGTGGAATTTCTCCCCAAATTTGAGCCCTGGGAATGACTGATATTTTTGTTAGTACATGAAAAAAAGAAATATGTGCGTCACTTGTCCTGTGCATTTCAGGCGACGCAGATGGTTAGCACAGTAATATATCTAAACATATTTAACTCCCTAAATGCTAGACTTTGGGCAGACAGTATCCACATACATATGGCATCAGAGCAATGAGTCAGTACTTGCTGCAGGTAAGCCGTGCTTCGCAAGTTTTTCCTGTGCTAAGAAGCTCCATTGAATTTGCCCAGGTATTTTGATCACGTTACTTAACCTGAATCTATTGATGTGTAACATAAGAATAAACTGTAAGTAGTTGCGTGTACAACCATGTGTAAAATATCTCTTGTTGGAGTGTGCTCTGAAAAGAGCTGGGGTGGTTTCGACATTTCAGACAGTATACTCTGCTCGTCTTTTTCCCCCCCCGTTTTTTTTCCCTTGCTTTCTTCTCCTCAAGACGAGCAGAGTACGCTGTTCCAAATATCAACATCACACTCGGCTTTTTTCAGAGCCAACACCCTCCTACAAAAGAGATTTTAAACATGGTTGTACCCGCAAGTTTACTCTTTATAGTTATATTCTTTTTTTCCACACCATGCAACGCTTCAAACACCACTCACCATTGATGTGTGTTCTTACAGTCCCTGACCCACAGCAGTACATCACCTTCTACGGCCTACGTACTCATGACTCCCTCGGGGGTGAACTGGTGACCGAGTTAGTCTACATCCACTCCAAGCTGATGATAGTGGATGACCGTAGTATCATCTGTGGGTCGGCTAACATCAACGATCGTAGCATGCTGGGCAAACGAGATAGTGAACTGGCCGTGCTGATCGAAGACACAGAGATGATACCAAGTCGGATGAATGGTGAAGAGTACATGGCAGGCAAGCTGGGGTATGGACTACGAGAATGGCTGTTCAAGTAAGTTCCTTCCACTTTGTACGTCTTTTCCTTTGTTGACATAGCAAGGGCACATTTTCAAAAACATGAATTTACTTGGGTTGTCTGCTGCCACCTTGAGTCCCTACAGTCTCTTGTTGGGTGGAAGTATATTCAGATTATACATTAACCCACAGGTCATTTTAGCTTCAAACAATTTATAAATATCAGCCTCTTGGACAAATTATTTACGAAGTCTGCACTGATGTCTTCAATAGTCCGTCCAGACCATTTGAAACTGTAAAGTCAACGAACGGCATGGCAGATTTTTTTTGGTTTGGACCAAAAATCCGTTTTGGACGCGCGTCACACGCGGCGACTGGTACCACGCTCACCATGTTGGTGGGCAAGTTAGGTTTACGTGTATTAACACCGCGTCGCCTAAAATTCCCACTTTACTGCATAACGCACAGCATACTCTATGCATAGAGTTATATATGAAAACGCACAGTGAAATTGCCCACCAGTATGGCGCATTCAAGATTTTTCTGATGATGACGTCAGGTGAAATGGGTCAATACCCAGTCTGCTTTGATAAATGTCTTCAGTAGTCCATTCTGTAACACTTGGGACCATAAAATCATCGGAAATTTTTTGACCCTGAATCTGAAAATTTTGACCATACCGGCATGGTCGATTTTTTGAACCAAAAATACAAACTCACAAAATTCTCTATAAATCTAACAAATTTGGTTGTTTACCCAGTCTCAGCTGATGTCTTCAGTAGTCCGTCCTGTATCATTTGGAACCATAAAATCATCGGAAATTTTTTGACCCCAAACCTCGAAATTTTGACCATACTTTTTTCATTTTGGACCAAAAATCCAAACTCCCAAAATTCTCTATGAATCTTAAAATTTTGGTTGTTTACCCATTCTCAACTGATAAAATGTCTTCAGTAGTCCGTCCTGTATCATTTGGAACCTTAAAATCACCGGAAATTTTTTGACCCCAAATCTGAAAATTTTGACCCTACCGGTATGGTCGATTTTTTTCATTTCGGACCAAAAATCCAAACTCATAAAATTCACTATAAATATAAAAATTTAGTTTATGAAATCATTGGAAATTTTTTGACCCCAATTCTGAACATTTTGACCATACCGGTATGGTCGATATTTTTCATTTTGGACCAGAAATCCAAACTCATAAAATTCTCTACTAATCTAAACATTTTGGTTGTTTACCCAGTCTCAATTGATAAAATGTCTTCAGTAGTCCGTCCTGTATCATTTGGAACCATAAAATCATTGGAAATTTTTTGACCCCAAATCTGAAAATTTTGACCAAAATTCTTTATAAATCTAAAAGCTTTGGTTGTTTTTAGTGTCAACTGATAAAATGTCTTCAGAATTCCATTCTGTATCACAGGGATGAGATTGTTTAGACTTTTTGCTGAATTCAGACTTTTTATGTGGGCCTGGTAAAGAAAATGAGACAATATTATTTTCAACAAATAAAGAAAATCTGCTCATTAGTCTACTACTCTAGTGCTTTGGATACTGTTTCCAAAAGCTCCTCGAAATCTATAACCCCAGGGGTTACCAAACAGTAGAAATGCCATCATTTCAACATACCTTTGACTTTGTATCCAAGTTTCAGACTTTTTCTTATATGTTTTTTTTTTAGGGAGCATCTTGGAGTCCTTAGTGGCAAAGGGGATATAGACATGACAGACCCTGTGTGTGACGCCTTCTACCAGGGGGTCGTTATGAACACTGCTACAAAAAACACCGATATCTATGAGAAGGTAAGAAGCTGTGTTATAAAACTCAAGAGCCCTGATAGGTAGGCACCCCACTTTTAGTTTTACAAACTACTTATTATTCCCTCACTTAAATGGTGAACCACTTTAAATGAGCAGTTTAAAGGTTTTCTCTGTCAAATTTGGAAAATGAGCAGCCAATTTCATTTTCATGCGTTTGAATTAGAGCCATTTTCTCTTACCAGTTTCTACTGCGTTTCAAGTTCAGAATTTGGCCATTCAATTTTATTGTTGAGTAAAATTCCTTTAGCACTCTGTTCAATTTAGCGTATCGTCATTCTTTTCTGTGACACACAATCATCATACAATTTAGCAAAGCTGGTTCGACTGTTTATTTTGGTCATTTAGTTCTTGTCAATTTCGTAAAGAGGCAATCAATTTTTCTAAATGAGAATTCAAATAAGTACGACTAAACGAATACGAATAAACAAGTAAACAACACTAGGCAATTGTTTTGTATCCTTCACTTTAATTTTTAATTCAAGCAAACCTTATTTTCTTTGTTTATGTTTCCAGTAGACTTTACATGGGGCCCAATGATCTGTTTCTTAATTTTGTTTTTTCTCTTTTTTTATTGGGGGGGGGGGGGGGGTCATGGGTTATCTAACCTTTTATTCGGGGATCTTTATTTGTTAACTGGCCAAGATCTAATTTTGTATTGTGTTTGAATGGGGGTGTTTACTTACGTTTTTGCTATTAATATAATTTGTTATTGTTTATGATGATTCTCTTGATTGCACAATTTCCAGAAATTACTGCTCAAAAATTAATTTGAATTGCTAAACACACGCTTGAAGAAACTCCTGCGAATTTGAATGCTGCTTTGATGAGTTGTTAAATTGAATGATTATTTTGTTAAATTGAATGACGCAACAGTAATTTTGGTAATCATAAAACGAAATCGAATGACCCTCTTCAGTAAAATTCAATTTCGGCAAAATAGAATAGCTTGGAGGTTAAACTGGCTGCTCATTTGCCGAAATTGACAGAGAAAACCTATAATCTACAAATATGCTTTTATGGTGACTAGTCGGTATTAGTTAACAAACTAGTTCCGGAGGCGAAGTTTTACTATACTTCATTTATATTGAGTAACCAGAACATGATTTGGAGCAAGAGATAATGAGGACTGTGAAATAAAATGCACATGATAAGCCATGTTTGTGCGTGTAAAGGTCATGTCCATTAAATTTTCTCATAGTATCTCAATTTCTTAACACAATACTGAATTTTGTGTTTCCTGTTGTTTCTGTTTAAACAAATTTCTTACAAAGTTTGAGAAAAGAAATTCACTATAACTACATGAATATGTAGCATTGTCTGGTCATTTCGTGATGATTGTATAGAAACAAATGGTCTTTAAAAGGTTAATATTAATAACAACACTTAATCATCAGCTTCTCTCCATCAAGGTGTAAATTGGTACCTGTGATTGTGATTGATTAGCTTAGAGCGCTACATTTTTGGCAGCACAGGCTTTATACTCCCCAGGGAGTTGAGATGGTTTAAGGAATGATTTAAGGCCCAGTGACCAGGAGTAATCATGTAGAAGCGCCATAAGTGTCACTGCGTGACGGACCTGAGCGCTAGAAGAAGCCACTAATATTATTATTGTTATTATTTTGTAGGTGTTCCGTTGTTTGCCCTCTGACAAAGTCACCTCCAGTGCCGCTTTACACGAGTATAAGAAAGTGCCGCCACTGGCCAAGAAGAACCCTGCTGCAGCCTCAAGACAACTCAAAGGGATCCGTGGCTTCATCACCTGGATACCACTAGACTTTCTTAAAAACGAAAATCTGGAACCGCATTTTATGGAGAAGGAAGGAATTGCACCATCAAAGCTGTGGACATAAAGGCTATGATGTTGCCAGAGAACACGTAAGAGTTTTTCTTGTTGCCTAAAATGAAAGATTTATAAATTGACCATAGACTGTTCAAGTCTCGCTTGTTTTTGAGCTGGTCAAGATATTCTCTTCTGTGTATGATTTCCAATTTGTTTTGGCCTTGGAAAAATCTGGAAAAAATGTTATGAAGTAGCCCGAAAAGTCTCTATGTTGAAAAAGTTTATAAGAAGTACATGTGTAGGCCAGCCCTTGTACTCGATAAAATGCTCCTACTTTTTTCCAGGAACCAAATATTTATGCCTGATTTGAACATTGGGACCCGTAAGAGAGTGCGAATTTGTTTCTTCAAAGGAATGTGGTCAAAGTGGGACCAAAAATGTTGAATACAAGCAAGACTTGCACAGTGTATGGGTTAAGAGGGCTACATTGCGCAGTCAATTTCCCTTATTTGATGTTTACACGCCTGCCTTAATTTTTAGTCGTGCAATTTGAGTCCCAAAATAGCAGCTTGAAAGACAATGGCCTCGGGTGACGCTGTTACAAGAGGTCAGTATTAACAGTAACTTTAACAACTCAATACTTTTTCTCTGAACTCATGGTATGTGTATTGGATGGCCCAGCAAAACCCAGTGTTAATAAAGAATAATTTAACCATCTCTTTAAATAAAACTAAATTGGTTATGTAAACATAATATTTATAGTTTTATTGTCCAAAAATGAATCTGAGAGCATACACTATTTATTACTGTTCTTTTTTTATATATTTCAAAAATGTGACCCTCTTTTGAACTGAAATTTTCACATGTTAGTTTTATTGTATGTGTCTGCATTTAGAAACAATCAAGCCTAACGAATACTCTGCATTTAGAAATAATCAAGCCTAATGAATACTCTGCATTTAGAAACAATCAAGCCTAATGAATACCTCGCCTTCAAGTCACTCACTGACACTTTCTCCGTGAACCAAGACTAGCAATCTGTGGAGTTTTTATTGAAATATTTGTTGTCATTCCTTGAAGTGTTTTTTTCTTAGCCAATGCAGCAAGATTTATTTTATGATAAATAAGTTGTTTCAGTACTTAAAAGC
Source organism: Asterias rubens (assembly GCF_902459465.1). NCBI lineage: Eukaryota > Metazoa > Echinodermata > Asteroidea > Forcipulatida > Asteriidae > Asterias > Asterias rubens. The sequence goes on from NC_047067.1 coordinate 10,618,599, forward strand.
ACAAATATTTGATCAACTTTTACCTGATGACTTTGTAAAGACTGATTTTTATCGCAAATGATTTGATCTATTTTGTTATTTGATCATATATTGTACAGATGATGTTGACATTGTTGGAAACAGAAAACAAGGTGCTTTTTAAATGTGATGATATCACAGCAATTCTTTTAAGCAAATCGTACTAAACTAACTCCTGTAACCTTTAGAAATACAACAAAATTGTGTGTAGTTTTTTACATTGATGATGGCTTCCATTTTTACATAGTTTATATTTAAATAATTGTTGAGGTTGAACACAGAATTGACTAGAGTGGGATTCAAACCAATGACCTCCGGATTAATTTGCAGGCGCTCTACCAACTGAGCTAACTAGCCCTATGTTGGCAGTGTCCCTATTTGATCAATATCTTTGTTTCGGGGAGCCAGAGATCACACCCAAATTAAACAATACACCTTGGAAACGGCAGCCAGGGGATCACCTTTAAGGGGATGCGACTTTTTGTTTCAAATATCAATGTAAACCACAAGGAAAAACTGACTGGGTATAGACAGTTATGCATATATCTTGTAAACTGGTATATAAAGCATTGGTCTGTTAAAGCCATTGGACACTTTCAGTAAACAGTATTGTCCAAGGCCAACACTTTGTGTATCACAACATATATAAAATAACAGACCTGTGAAAATAACGGGAAAGCACCCTTGTTTTTGCACGTTTCGCCGTGCCATGACATGTGTTTAAAAAAAATCAGTAATTCTCAAGAATCGATATTGTTTTAATGTTTTCTCAAAAAGTAAAGCATTTCATGAAGTAATTTTTTAAGAGAAGTCTTTCAACATTACCTTTACCATTACCTGTGAACTCTTTACGTTATTTGTAAATCTGTGAACTTTTTTTTTTTTCTGTACCGAAAGTGTCCACTGCCTTGCAAACTTGAGAACACCAAGGATGATTTTGTAGACTGTTTGACAGTCTTGCATGGTGCTACGATGTGATTAATTCAAGATGATTCTTGTAATGGTTGGTAGAAATCATATACTACATGTACATGTACTCTATGTAACTTAACATCTTTTACAACAAATATTTCTGTAATGAATTGGACCAATTTAACGTGATTGCAATTTAAGAATGAAATCTGTAAATACTTTGAAATGTTTTAAACCTTCTAAGAGGTTGCCTTTTTGCATAAAGAAGTGTTTTTCCTCAAAATAATTGTTTTTTTATATGTTAACAATACATTGTTGAGTGTTAATTTGCACGACACTGTTAAAATTGTACAAGTTTGAATTTTTTTTTAAACCTTGTTAATTTTGTTCAGTGGTTGTTTGTGCTCAAATTTAAGCTCTGATTTACACAAGGCTTAGTGCGCAAGGCTATAAACAGTTCACAAGACAAATTTGCTTAGTGCGCAAGTCTATATAGTCTTCCTTGTAAACAGTTCACAAGACTATAGCCTTGTACACATTTCACAAGGCCATAGCCTTGTAAGCAATTCACAAGCCTTGTAAACATTTCACAAGCTTTGTAAGCAGTTCACAAGGCTTATATTATAGCCTTGTAAACATTTTCAAGCCAAATTTGCTTAGTGCGCAAGGCTATAGCCTTGTAAACATTGTAAACATTTCACAAGCCTTGTAAACATTTCACAAGGCTATAGCCTTGTAAACATTTCACAAGCCTTGTAAACATTTCACAAGCCTTGTTAACATTTCACAAGCCTTGTAAAGATTTTACAAGGCTATATATAGCCTTGTAAACATTTTCAAGCCAAATTTGCTTACCATTTCACAATGTTAGCCTTGTAAACATTTTCAAACCAAATTTGCTTAGTGTGTAAACATTTCACAAGGCTATATATAGCCTTGTAAACATTTTTAAGCCAAATTTGCTTAGTGCGCAAGTCTATATAGTCTTCCTTGTAAACAGTTCACAAGACTATAGCCTTGTAAACATTTTCAAGCCTTGTAAACATTTCATAAGGCTATAGCCTTGTAAACATTTCACAAGGCTATAGCCTTGTAAACATTTCACAAGCCTTGTAAACATTTCACAAGGCTATAGCCTTGTAAACATTTCACAAGGCTATAGCCTTGTAAACATTTCACAAGCCTTGTAAACATTTCACAAGGCTATAGCCTTGTAAACATTTCATAAGGCTATAGCCTTGTAAACATTTCACAAGCCTTGTAAACATTTCATAAGGCTATAAACATTTCACAAGGCTATAGCCTTGTAAACATTTCATAAGGCTATAGCCTTGTAAACATTTCACAAGCCTTGTAAACATTTCATAAGGCTATAGCCTTGTAAACATTTCACAAGGCTATAGCCTTGTAAACATTTCACAAGCCTTGTAAACATTTCATAAGGCTATAGCCTTGTAAACATTTCACAAGGCTATAGCCTTGTAAACATTTCATTAGGCTATAGCCTTGTAAACATTTCACAAGGCTATAGCCTTGTAAACATTTCACAAGCCCTGTAAACATTTCACAAGGCTATATAGCCTTGTAAACATTTTACAAGGCTATATCCTTGTTAACATTTCACAAGCCTTGTAAAGATTTTACAAGGCTATATATATAGCCTTGTAAACATTTTCAAACCAAATTTGCTTAGTGTGTAAGGCTATATATAGCCTTGTAAACATTTCACAAGGCTATATATAGCCTTGTAAACATTTTCAAGTCAAATTTGCTTAGTAAACATTTCACAAGCCTTGTAAACATTTCACAATGTTGTAAACATTTCACAATGTTAGCCTTGTAAACATTTTCAAGCCAAATTTGCTTAGTGCGCAATGCCTTGTTAACAGTTCACAAGGCTTGTAAACGTTTTCAAAGCTATAGCCTTGTAAACATTTCACAAGGCTATAGCAATTTTAACATTTCACAAGGATATAGCCATGTAAACATTTCACATTTCACTAGGCTTATAGCTTTGTAAACATTTTCCAGCCAAATTTGCTTAAAAAAAGGAATCTAGGGCCCCAGTCATTGGGTCTAGGGTTCTCCCTGTAATGTGAAGAATATTAGAACTGGTTATATTACGAAGTAACAACAAAAGAGACTTTCCCCTTTAAATTCTGTTTTTGCTTGGGTCCTTTGGAAAGTACTGACTCCCTAGAACAAGCCTTTACTGACTTTCTGGATCGCTCGATGGACTGCTAGGGAGCTATGACCCCTGGAAACAAGGTATTTCCTAAGTTTCTGTGAGTGGTTGATCAAAATCAGAATCATTAGAACAGATTCGACGCAGTCTGAGGGCTTGACTGTAGGCTATGCTGGTTTTGCAGTGTCGGGGGTGACAGCTAGTGGAATGTAAGTATTGATGCTTATCTGTTGGTTTAACGAGGAGATCTGTGATTAAGCCATCATCCGTCTTGAGAACCTTGACATCAAGAAGTGTATACTTGGTTGAGTAATCACTACTGAATTTGATGGTCCTGTGGAATTAGTTTACGTTGTTAATGGACACTGGACACTATTAGTAATTGTTAAAGACCAGTTTTTTCACTTGGTGTATCTCAACATATGCATAATATGTTTTATATAACTGACATACAGATCCTTGACATTTGATTGGTGGAACTTACTTCACGTGACATTCACTATTACTCCCATCCGCACCGGCGATCAAAAAGACCTATTCGCCCATGGGGAATATCATTTCATTCAACAGTTATGTAGGATCATCCTTGTTCCCAATGTTTTTGAGCAGTACAGCGCCGCTGCTAAAACAAAGGAGCACCTGTGCAAAAGGTTGTGGTCCGATTTGTGTATTGTTAGGCGCTATATGATTTTTGGTTGTCAGTAATTTCAAGTGTGATTTTTCATAATGTTATACTTTTAAAATACATCAAATGACAAGGATCTATATGTCAGTTATATAAAACAAATATTGAGTGGCTTTAATTCGTGGAATGGAAGGAATATGAGCCACTCAATAATTGTATAATAACAAACCTGTGAAATTGATCGTCGAAGTTGCGAGATAATAATGAAAGGAAAAACACCCTTGTCACATGAAGTTGTGTGCTTTCAGATGCTTGATTTTGATAACTCAAAATCTATTTCTGAGGTCTCAAAATCAAATTCGTGGAAAATTACTTCTTTCTCGAAACTGCGTTCCATCAGAGGGAACCTTTCTGACGATGTTTTATACTATCAACAGGTCTCCATTAATCGTTACCAAGTAAGTTTTTATGTTAAAAATTATTTTGAGTGATTACCAATAGTGTCCACTGCCTTTAATGACAACTGTGAGGTTTGCTTCATCCCTTGCCCAGATAAAAAAGATGTCATTGATGTAGCACCACCAGACCCAGGGGTGGCAAGAGTTTGGCACCAACATGCGCTGTTCTAGTTGGCTCACGAAAAGGCATGCCATTGTTGGTGCCATACGCGTGCCCATTGCAGTGCCCTGTACCTGTAGGAAATTCTGAACCAAGAAAGAAAAGTTGATGAACATGTTGCATGAGGGATACAATGTCAGAAATGGGCGGTGACGTGTGACCCCTCTTGGCCAGAGCTGAAGAGCAGGCAGCAATCCCTTCATCTTCAGGAACGTCAGTGTACAGAGAGGACACTTAAAGGCACTGGACACTATTGGCAATTACTCAAAATAATTATTAGCATAAAACCTTGCATGTACTTGGTAACAAGTAATGGGGAGAGGTTGATAGTATACTGTAAAACATTGTGAGAGTAACATAGTTTTCGAATTTGATTTCGAGACCTCTGAATTAGATTTTGAGGACTCAAAATCCAATTAGTATCTCGTATCTCGGAAATCTGAAATGTCATGAATATAAGATGGAATCTGCGACATAGACAGCTGGAGAAAACTGTAAACAAAAAGAGAAATGTTCTCAGTAGGGGAACCATTGCCAGATATGATTGGGTCTCCCCGAGTTATCTAGACTTGTGTACAAGTCGTTAATTGTCCCACGCGGTGAGATAGTCGAGTTGTCACTGCTCTCGCACAAACTGCTGGTTGTCGATTTCTACTCCCCATTTAGTTTATGCGGAGTATAAGTCGGGCAGCGCGTAGTAGTCGCGCAACCAGCAGTTCGCGCGGAGAACACTGCTGCAACTCGACTATCTCACCGCGTGGGACCATAAACGACTTGTCCACAAGTCTACGAGTTGTCTGGTTTGTGTACCTTGGGAAGGAGGTAAAACCTGCCTGTTTTACAGTCAACCGGGGAGAGAAACTTGTGGGCCTTCTTGTCCAGTGCTTGTTGTTTCTCTTTTGAGAAGGTACCTGTTAGATCAGTGTCAAGGGATTCATCATTAATTTTTTTGTTGAGTTGTCTCATTTGATAAAACCACAAGGAATTTTCAGGCAAAATGTGATAAATACACAATTCTGTTGTTCATTTAAGGCCAGTATTTGATAAATACACAAGGTTTGCTGCTTTTTAGGACATTTGATTAATACGCATGCCTTGTGCACATGAGGGCAAATTCTGCATTTTTAGGCAAAATTTGATGACACAAGGAAATGCATAAATTTTGCTCCTTAATGCACAAAAGCATCTAGTTTAATAAAGACGCAAGGCTTTGTGTATTTAAGAGCAAAATTTGATAAAGATGAAGATAACAAGGCGTCATTTTAGAGCAACATTTGATAAAAATGCCTGGTGCATTTTAAAACAAAATTTGATAAAGACGCGCCTTGCATTTTTGTTCAAAAAGGCTGAAATCAGATAAAATCACAAACATGTAGGTAAGACTTGCATTTTAAAATCAGATAAAACTACACAGCATCTTAATCAAAAGTGTGCTGAAATTTGATTAAATCACAAGGCCTTGCAGTTTTGTTGAAAATGTCCTCAAAAGGGGTTAGGTAAGCCTTGGATTTTCATCAAAAATGGGCTGAAGTCAGATAAAATCGCAATGGTGACTTGCTTTTTGTCAAAAAAGGGCTTACTCATCATCATCATCAATCGTCATAAGCTGCTGCAGGTTGATGCAACAACTGCCCACTTCTCCTTGGTTGATTTTGCCTCGCTCTAGGGTCGCCGCAGTTAGTTCAGCCATGGTGAGGCCACTCCAACTGGAGAATCCGTCGATCCTGTGGAGTTTGGGTCTTCCTACCCCGTGACGGTGTCCAAGTGGGGTTCCATCAAGCACTGCTGCTGCAAGACCACCCTGGCGTACTGCATGACCAAGCCAAGCGGAGAGACACCACCTGTTGTCCATCAGCGCTTTGAGGCGTTTCATTTGTGACAAAGACTGACCAGTGGAGTCCAAGTACCCGGTAGTTGGTGCAAGATGTATCTTCCAAAGCTGTCTATGCGCTGGATGTCTGCAGCTTTGAGTGTGAGCGTGTTGGCACAATACAGGACATGGGACATGATCAATGCCTCTGTGAGCTTCAATATGGGTTTAAATGTGATAAAATTGCAAGGGATAAAGCCTTGCATTTTTGTCTATTGCCCTGCACACATTTTGCAATGGTTTACAATGTGCTGTGCCATCTTTGATCGAGTTCCCTGCTCAAACAGTGATAAGGATGGTTCATCTTATTCCTATTAAAGGAACCAGACTAATAAAGGTCTGCAGGGCCAGGCTGCCAGCTTACAACGCAATAGATTTGGTATAAAGAACTAAACAAAAACCATCTTAACACCAAAATGTTTGTTGTATATTAATTTATTGTTATGTTGAATAGGTTTACTGCAATTAAATATTGAAACTACATGAAAGAAGTAAATACCGACCAAGCTACAATTGAGTTGTTGTTCCTCTTTTACAACAAAGTTTTGTACAAAAACAACCTGTACAGAGTATTTCATTTTTGTATATGAATCAAAAGACAACACTGTACGAAAAGACTCAAAGACTCTCTGACAATAACGATCGAGTCTCTGACTGTTTGGTAGCATGACACAACAAGATCATGTTAACTAGGCCTGGGCGACTATCATTAATCGTGCCGCCACAACTACTACAAAAATAATTGTGTCTATCCGTTTGGTGAACCAATTGTGTCACTCACGACTATTCACAACAACATATATTGTTTACAAAAACACAATCAGAAAATCAGTGACACTTTCCTTCAATCCTTATAGCTTGAATTTGACTACAATGTGCTTGCGGCAAACACTGCCAGAATTCAAAATTAGTCGTGACTAGTGTCGTAGTCGCAACTATTTGAGGAGCAACCAGTCAAGTAGCATATTTTACTAGACGCCCAGGCCTAATGTTAACCCCTGTAGAGACTATTGCAGTTGCAATTGGATTTTATCAAAATGGATGCCCATAGCAGCCGCAAGACTTAACCTCCTTCCACTCTGGAAGGGACAAAGAGAAGGTATCGGACTAAATCTACATTATTTAAAAGTTTCCCATGTTTCACAGAAAGTACAATTCCAAAACAAAACCACGGACATTTACTTCTGTTTCTTGACCGTTTTCTTGACTTTTTTGGGGTGAAAATAGATAAGATAAGCAATATTTGTATAATCATGTGATGATTATGATTATACAAATGAACAGTCTATGAAGGTCTTTTTCTACCTCTTTACCTGTTGTTTGCCATTCCCAAAGCATAAATCCAACAAATTAAATCCAACAAATTAAAGGCAGCACTCTTTGCCTTAAATGACACCTGCAAGTCAAAGTTCTGCAGCCGATTTCACGAAATGCTAGGATTAATCCTATTCCGTCCTAACTTAGGATGGGTTCAATGCATCCTACGTGTTTGGATACGGAACTGAACCCGTCCTAATTCCTAAGATTAATCCTAAGTTAGGGAGAGTTTGGTGAAATCGACGGCTGGCCATTTTGAACCAGTATAATAAGTTGAAAACCGCAGCTTCAAGTTTCAGCTGTCAATTTTCTTTATCAACATGCGCATTTTATTTGTTTGGGGCTTCAAACAGGCCACGTAGCCTTGGTTTTAAACAGATTATGGCCATGTCCGAACTGGCGGCTACAGCTAAGGCTAGATTTCCACCTCGCATCATCATATCATGGCTTAACCCAAAGAATGAACAGGGCATTTAAAATGTATGTCGGTCATTTTTTAGCATATTTCACAGAGAAATTTGTTGGCCTGCCGGAAAAGCTTTGTGAGATTGGGGCATGGCTGGCATTTTTGTCAAGACGCATTTATAAAATAAGGTCTGCGAGTAAGTGTACATGATATTTACCAAGCCATGATGAAGTTACTTTTTGGTTGGATGTGGCTTAAATACAACGGCTGCTTTGACAAACTGTGACAAATTATTCTTCATGTACAATGTATAGTCAATAACGAATACTAATAAATAAATAAATGAATAAATATTTGACGAATTGGATTAGAACAATAACAACACTAACAAAGCTGGCATAGTATTGTCTGTTTACAAAAATCTGCTTTTGAAAAGCTTCAATAAACAATAAATTGTCTTGCAAAAAACAATTTTGTTTAACTTCACACCATTTCAGACGTTACACTTTCCGTGAAACATTCATGTAAATGAAGTCAATGTTGAATTTTGAAGACCATTGTGGACAAATTACTAAAAACACGTTGTCTCTTGATTATCTGGTATGACCTTAAAGGCAGTGGACACTATTAGTAATTGTCAAAGACTAGCCTTCACAGTTGGTGTATCTCAACATATGCATAAAATAACTAACCTGTGAAAATTTGAACTCAGTCGGTCATCGAAGTTGCGAGATAATAATGAAAGAAAAAAACACCCTTGTCACACGAAGCTGTGTGCGTTTAGAGGGTTGATTTTGAGACCTCAAGTTCTAAATCTGAGGTCTCGAAATCAAATTCGTGGAAAATTACTTCTTTCTCGAAAACTATGGCACTTCAGAGGGAGCCGTTACTCACAATGTTTTATACAATCAACCTCTCCCTATTACTGGTTACCAAGTAAGGTTTTATGCTAATAATTATTTTGAGTAATTACCAATAGTGTCCACTGCCTTTAAAGAATAACGTGAATGCCATATAAAGTCTTCTGTGATGCGGGAAAAAATCTGGACACAGACAGACATCAAGTTTAAACCCCCAAATTGCAAGATGGTTCATGCCACAATCATTTCACAATGATGCAGTTTCCATGGGCATAAAGGCAAGCCAATTCACCTGACGACATGACCAAATTATTTCTTGGTTTGCAACATTTTCTCTGTCAGTTTCCCCTTCTGTGTTGCTGTGACCATTTATGCAAAAAATGTTATCTAGATTAGAATAATACAGATAATATTGAGGGAGGGAGAGAGAATTCCCACTAATTGTTGTACCAATATACAGTTAAAACTATCTGAAAGTCAGAATTATAGATTTATTAGAGGAGGGTCAAAATATTGCGTTATAACATTTTTAACTTTTAGTTTTTCTTGTTCCTTCCATTTACATGTACAACTAAGGAGGGCATTAAGCAACATGAACTAAGTAAACTAAAATAATCTAATGGGGAATCTTTGGTTTTTTGTACCTTGGTGCAACTCCATCTGCTTTGTAAGCTTATCATTATGCTGAAAGCAGAAAACTTTCGCTTAGCAGAAACAGGTTACCAGCCGAATGTTTCCTTTGTTTGGACAGGTTACCAGCCATATGTTTGCTTTACATAAATAGGTTACCAGTCAATTACCAGTCAATGGTTGCTTAGCAAGAACAAGTCACCAGACAAATACATGCTAAGCAAAACTTTGTTACCAGTCATGCTTAGCAGAACTTGATTACCAGCCAAACACTTACTTAGCAGATGTGGGCTACCAGTCAGACATTTGCTAAGCAGCAATGATTACTAGCCAAATATTTTGCTTCACACTGCTGTTACCTAGCTACTTAAAGACCTTTGCTAGGTAGCTAAGCAATATTTCCTATAGCTAAGCAAAATTGTCTGCACTGCTGCTCTAAGCAAAATTTCCTGCACAGCGACTCTACAAAGCTCAAATCAGAAATAATGGTAATAATGTTTTACACAGCATGTTTAAGTTTGGCCATAATTTGGTTCAGATAAAATAAATATATAAAAGTCAATCTTTTTGTTATTCACACACTCGTCAAAGTGAGGGCAGGATTTAGTACAACTCAACGCTACGTTAAAGTGTGTACAATATTAAGTTATTTTATGTACTGAAGCTAAATTTGAGAAGTGCCCAAATGAACAGCTTCAACAGTGGCTACAACCAGATCGCTTAAATAGTTTACTCTTCAGTAAGTATTTGCAGCCAATGTTAATGGGCATGACAATAACACAGCCGCTCGATTCAGACACGACCTCTGGCTAACTATTCAAACAGTGGACATAAAGGTGCCATCGTTATAGGACTGGCTCCCTCCTACATCCAAAGAGATGCAAATATGTTTAACCTACAGTCACTCTTAGAACTTGATGTACCCTGACATAGAGCAAGTTCGAGTGCGCACAATCAGACGCGCCGTGGGTGACCATGGACTAGCAACACACAGTGAACGACTCCTTCAGTCTGTTTTTGACTCTTCCATTGCCATCCACCATTTCACCATAGTGTCACTGGTTTCCTTCTGCGCTTTTAATACACAGGTTGGCATGAAACAAGGCCACCAGGACCATGGAAGAAAACAGGGTCCTGAGGCTGGTTCCAAATGGTCAACCACAGCAGTCGACCAATGATTGGACAGACTGGGTTTGAGTCAAAATAGTTGGCCTTTAGTTAACCATGGTGCACACTTGAACCTGCTACTAATGTCATGATATTCTTTCCTTTGTCAAACCTGAGAACACAGTGATTGATGGTCATCTGAGAATCATTATCAGCTTGTACAAACTCTACGCCGGTTGGATATTTTCAAAAATTAGATGATTACAAAATAATGCTGTTTAAGTTCCATTTTACATATATAATTCATTAAAGAAACAAACAAATGCTTAAGCTTTCCCCAAGAAAAAAAACAAAATGTGTAACAAAACCCTTCACCGATGACTGTTATTATCCAACAGACATTTATGAAGTAAGGTTTCTACCCAAACAGCTCTTTGAGATTGGGTCCAAGTTGGTGAGGATTACCCTAAGAGAACTGGTATTAGAGTTGAGTAACAAGCGCATCGTAATAATGTAAATTTGCCTCAAAATTTATAATCTGTGATGATAAACGTATATCTTTATTCTAAAAAAACTTTTTTACTGAGATTGCATTTTGTGCACAAATTTGACTCCAAAATCCCCGCTTCTCAACTCAACTAGCGTAATTCCTTATATACAAATCAAGAGCTTTGCATGAAAAGTAATAATTTACAATAACCATCTTTTTAAACCCAACTCAGAAAAATAATAAATAAAGCTGCCCTGTGCAAATGAGTTTTCAAAAAAGCAGATTTTTTTAAAAATTTAAGAAGTTGTGATTATTTGACACACTTTTACATAACAACACAATCCTCTTAATTTTGACATGTACAAAGCAACTACACACTCAGAATTCAGTTTTGTTTATGTACAGCAAAATATGAATCGTAAAAAATACTTTGGATGAGAGTAAGAAAAGACTTCAACAGAAAAATTTAAATAATACAAATATCAAAAACGAAAGTGATTTAGAACTCAATTTAACTGGGAGGGGAAATATTAAACATTATGCTTAGATAAGAAGAATCGCGAGACAAATATTGAATGCACCGAAGGAAAACAAATCTAAATTTCTCCCACTGAAACATGGTTGGCAACCAACCATGAAAAATATAAACAGCGCCCACTGTTGTGCCTTTTTTCAAAATATTTTAAAATATAAGCTGTGTAGATTTTAAGCTACTCAATATACTAATGTCTGGACTAAAAAATATTAAGATAAATTGCCACGAGCAAAATCCATGTCAGTTTCCACCTCGTACAATAACGATTGCAAAAATTTACCGCAAAATAAATAAGTAATAGATTGACGTCATATCTTCTCTACAAACTGGAGAGAATTTTACAGACATGATTAGGTATGTATAACAATAAAGATTGATTCACATCTTACAATTAAAGCCATGCAGTTGAACTTCATCTACTTTTCAAATTTACAACGACTGTCTATGTGAACAAGTTAAATGTAGTATGTACAATTAATTTAAACCCGACTAAGTTCGCTATATAAAATGATTATCAAAAACAGAAGTCAACTGAACGTTACCCTCTCCTCAACTCTGAACGTCTTTTCTTTTTGTACAAATATAAAACACGTTTAATACGACTATGTAAGAAAGATCGTACTTTAACTTCTATTTATAAGAAACGTACTAAAAAGTCCTCTTTGGAAAATTATAAGAAATTCTAAACAAATCCCAGCTAAAGTGTGCATAGATTAATTTCTATTGATCTGTATGATAGTGCGAGGTCATTCTTGTGTCTTGAAACATGTAATTTTGCCAGAGAAGACCAAAAAATTAATTTTACTGAAGAAGAGTCAATCTACAACAAAATTTGTGCTCTTAACTTCAAATCAAATTTGATTTTCTATCGCGTCAAAACGCAATAATATAGTAAACAACATTTGTACCCCCTAAAAATGAAAAAATCTTGAAGACTGACAAAAAAGTTCTTCATAAACTTCAAGAGGTACTACTCGTAAAGGCCTTGGATGTCATTATATTATTTCTTACATCAACTGTTAATTTTGGAAATCTTCATACGAAATAAAAAAAAGGGGGAAATCTTTGTAACAAAGTTTCCCCCCCCAAAACAAAGCAAGTCAGGTGCACTGCTTGTGAATGATAACTAGAAAACCTAATCAGACTATTTGTCAAGCAACATTTTCCACTCGATCAGCTCCAAGAAAAAGGGCCCAGATTTCTTGATTGTTTATCAGTATCCATGCATATTCAAATAATCAGCTGCCAAATTGTAACATTATTGGTTGTACGCAACGATTACTCACAAAACAAGAATGATTTTCTATCACAGAAACAGTTGTACAATTGTCATAATACAGACAACACCTTTAAGAATAAACACATGTTTTAAAGATCTGAGTACTGAACTTGAATTGTATCTGGAACATGTAATGAAAAAAAAGAAGTAACCAGCACTGCAAGGGCTCTGAAGATATTGTGCACATTTGGTCGAGGTGGGAAAATCTACTGTAAATGGTGTGCTTTTAGTCTCTGTGATTCGATTCAAACTTAGTACACCAAGATGGGAAATCTGCTGATACCGGTTTGTTCCGGGGGTGGAGATATAATCTAGTAGGATATGCAGTAACTCCTTATGCATGAAACACATATCTTTATGAGTTGTGGTGGTTATGTAATGTTGACAAAATTACTGTTTTGGGTCGGACTATTTTTCTTGAATCAAACAAGTTTATTATGTTCCTACACCATTTGAGTCAAGATAAAAATAGTTTTGGCCACATTGCATCCATTGATTAATCTCCATTATTCAGCATTTTATGATATTTCTTGGCACAGGCATTTACTAAAACACAATTGTTACTCATTCAATAATGGAGATTGAACAATGACAGAGTTCTTGAAAAAAAACATTTATACTGGGGGAAACTGAAGCCATTTGTATCTTAAAAGCTATCTTTCTTTTTGTTTAGAAACAAAATTCTTCTGTAGCTTAGCGTAAAACTCAGTAAAAAAAATTAGCGTGTACTTATTATGCAATCGTTCAAGTTAAGTAGGCCCCTTTAAGCGTCTTGCAACAAAACCCCTGTTCATCAGACCTTAAGAATTCCCAAAACCATCTCAACTCCCTAAAAATATGCAGCACCAGCAGCTTAATGGGCACTAAGGTTGTTCATCATTCACATCAACAATGTACCATAGCAGGTACCCATTTACTCCTGGGTGGTGAGAAGCAATTATAAGTGTTTTACTCAAGGACACATGCGTCATGTACAGGATTTGAACCCACACTCGATGTCTAAACCACCAGAACTTTAGTTCAATGCATTAAAGACACTGCGACACATGGTAATTGTCAAAGACAGGTCTTCTCACTTGGTGTATCTCAACATATGCAAAAAATAACAAACCTGTGAAAATTTGAGCTCAATTGATCGTTGAAGTTGCAAGATAATGATGAAAGAAAAAACACCCTGTCACACGGAGTTGTGGGCTTTCAGATGCTTGATTTCGAGACCTCAAAATATAATTCTGAGGTCTCAAAATCAAATTCGTTGAAAATTACCTCTTTCTTGAAAACTACATTACTTCAGAGGGAACCGTTTCTCACAATGTTTTATACTATCAACAGCTCCCCATTACTCGTTACCAAGTAAGCTAATAATTATTTTGAGTACTTGCCAATAGTGTCCACTGCCCGTAAGTGTCTTGCTCATAGACACAGGTGTCACGAACGGGATTCGAACCCACACCTTGGTGACTCAACCACCTGAACTTGGGACCACTCATCCAAGACACGCCAAAATAAAAAAGGCAAAGTTTGTTGTAAATCACCAAACAAATTACATACTAAGTACACATGCAGCTACTCCCAGTTCCAGGTAAAAAATACTGTAAAGGAGTTGTACACTGTGACTGGATACAACTCCAAATCGTTATCACATTCCTACAAATGTTTCTCCATACAATCAAATTATGTTTGTATAAACAAAAAACAATGGCCCATATGAAGCAACTTTGGTTGTTTGATTTTTGGTTCCATCTTTCTGAAGAAACATATAATTATATAAAAACCTTTTTACAGTGAAATAAAAACAAAATTAATACATTATGGAATATCATTGGTGTTGGGGAGAATAAAATCATTTTTAATCCACCTCCAGTTTCCAAAATTAAAATGAAATTAACCTGTGATAATTGAATGTAAGTTTTTTATAAAATGTTTCAATCCAGCATGACAGGCAGCAATTCATTTTTTAAGCAAAGTTTGTCGTTAAAAAAAACCCAAGAATGGCAGCTAAAAAATGTAGTCTTGTGATGTGCACACAACTGCTAGAGCTGTAGCACTCGAGTCCAGGAACCGGACTTGAGAGTCACCTCTCAAGTCACAATTTCGGACTTGCAAAAGATCAAACATAAAATATGAAACTACACATGTAGGATACAAACTCTGCTGATGTATGTTGAAATTATGGCTTTTCCACCTGAATGGTAACCCCTGGAGATATAGATTCCGCTGAGCTCTAAGGAACAGTGTTCTCAGCACTAGAGAAGTAGATCAAAGAGCAGTTTTTTTATATTATGGAAAAAGTAACGGCTGATTTTCTTCACCAGGCTGACTTAAAAAGTCTGAATTCAGATAAAAGTCTGACAAATCTCATCCCTGCATACTAGGCCAAATGAGCCATAGACGAAAGCTGACAATCTAAGAAACTGCCACGCCACAAAAAATGCCACAACTATTGCCACTGAGGCTGATTCACTGGGAAAATACAGCCATCCTGAACGGTACTACCACGAGCTGTGTTAAAGTTTGTAAAGCCAAGGACTCTCAGAAAAGCAAACTTAATCACTGCACTAGCCAAGAACTCAATGGATAGAAGACAAGGAAAGAACTTTCAGTTTTAGATGAGGGAGGAAAACCATAGAGAAATAGTCACAGGGTAGACCCAAGCAGCCAGATTGGGACTGAAAACCCAATCGAAAATAGTTACCCCAGAGTGATCCGGACCGGTGTGTTTTGATCAGGGTGCACTTAAGGCGACTTGTGGCTCTGACTATGGCAAGATCATTACGTCTGCCAATACTTCAACACACTAACAAGAAAGCCACTAGCAACAGCCGCAGACAAATTAACACTGCCTCCTAACAACACATTGTTCGCATACTGACAATCCCCAAACTCCGTTAAAAAAAAAATCACTTTTTTACTTAAGTTCAATTAATTTTCTTAACATTTTTCCTATTACAGCTACATAAACAAATACACCTAAAAAATGTTCTTTTAAAAGTAGCAAAGCCTTTTCACTTTGTCAATGCTCTAATGATTTTTGGGATAAATAACGAGTTCATTATGTTAATAGATAAATAGACAATGATAAATAATGATTGAAGCTTACTTAATAATTTTATATGTACGTAGTTTGAGTCTTAAAGTAGGGCACTCCATTGACAGGACTGTGTAGGGTCTTAGGTCTGACTGCTTGACCTTCTACCGTTGCCTGAGTGGCGTACATGACCCCACCGTAGGCGTCTCGTTCCGGGCTGATACGACGAACACGATACGGAGACGAATCCCCACTAAACTGGTGTACCTCATTCACTGGTAGGCTTCTTGGTGGAGGGGGAGGAGCTTGGGCTGCTGGGACGGGGGCGTAAGATGGGCCAGCGTAGGGGGTATACTGAGCGGGAGACGATTGCGCAGGTTGCCTGGTCTCTCGATACGGGGCACCACTCACACCTGGTCGCGCACCACTCACCGCAGATCGTGCTGGTGAGTTACCGGCCACTGGGGTGTATAATAATGTTTCATGTTCACCCATTGTGAAGGGCTGGTGATCAGTCGGAGTATTCAAACGTTCTAAGGACTCCTCCATATCCACCTCATAGGTGTCGTTGTAATATACGTCTATGTTATCATACAACGATAACCTACGCTCCATGGGATCCGACATCGTGGGGCTTGAGGGTGGCAGACTCTGCGGCCTCTCACCAGGCGGGGAGCTCAAGCTCGATTGTAATATACGTTTGTCCGCTTTGAAATCCCCGTTTTTACCCTTGATCCTAGCCTCGTACTCCAAGAAATCTTTCTGCGTCGGTGTGTGATCATCGTCTTCGTCAGTTTGCGCAAACTGATCTGATTGGGTCGGTGAGCGTGGAGCTCTCCTCTGTAAGGGCTCAGGCATGGCATTGCTCAGTGCTACCTGCGTGGAGAACTGACTCTCAAACGACGTCATGCTGCTGTAGTAGTTGTCCTCTGATTTATTGCGCTTCTCCGGCGATGTCTGCAGCGAGGTTGAATTGGATACGGACAGGGTGGTGCTGGGTGAGGCTGTTGGTGTTTGGGGTGGAGTGCCGGATGATGAGACCACCTGTGATAATGCAGGGGGGTTTGGTAACGGAAGGAGTGGCCAGCGGAAGAGGAGGGGGGTTGGAAGACACGGGTGTGGTAGGGGCGGGAGGAAATGAGAATAAAGCAGATGTTAATGACCTGAGATTGCACCAATGAGTAATGAGTGTTAATGAAGAGTAATGCTGTTGTGGAATTAAGTCAACAGAAAGGCATCAACATAAACAACAACAACAACACCAACAACAACAACAAAAACAACAACAACAACACATAAACAAAAATCAAACAGCTGAAGCGGGCGAAATGAATGAGTTGGAGCGCGGAAAAGCTTCAAGGAAAAGTTTTAACTTTTGCGTAGCTATGCATAGAACAGCATTGGTAAACACTGTTGGGAATATGGTTACACAAGCCTGTTGACCTGCAGCTAAGACATGTAAGTACAAAAAAACCTGTAAGTAGTTATCAATATTGTGCTTAAAACAAAATCCATCCACATGATTGTTTATCTACTAAGTACCCTTCACAAAAGCCTGCTGCACATGAAGAAACAAGTTTTTAGGAAACGAGACAAATATTCATTACACTTCAATAGACTACTGCTTAGGTTAAAATTGTTTACATCAGACCATAGTAGATGCAACTATAGATGGATTGCAATACGCGTCATCGATGGCCATCTTTGATGTATTAACAAGGGACAAAGGCATGCGTGCACTTTTCCCTTGTTAATACATCAAAGATGCAGTCGATGACGCGTATTGCAATCCATATACATGTATACAGACTACACAATGAGTTTGCTTTGAAGCACTGGAATGCTATCCTATCTAGCGCTGGAGACAAATCTGTAACAATCTCAAGACACACATGTAACGACACAAATAAAATCAAAATACCAACAAAACACATCACTGTACATGTAAAACTACCATAATTTATTCATTTGAAATATACACTCTGATTAAAAATGGCTTTAATATACAAATATATAAACTTTTCTTGAAGACTGAGGTTAATGCAGCCTGAGAAAAAAAAGAACCAGGGGAAAACATATACTAATAACAAATATAATTTGAAAAGCGCCATGTCTCTCAGAAGACACTCATGGCGCATCAAAGTGAACTCTGCTAATGACAGTACTTTTAAGTAAAAAGCCTAAACTAAACAAAAAGGGAATTATCTCACAATTACAGTCTAGTTTATTCCTGAATTCCTCAATAAAATCTTAAGAAACAGGACGAGCAGTCAAAACAGCACCATTGAGTTGAACCCAAATACTGGCAATTACTAACATATCTTGGCACCATACTGCTGCATTCTGCATTTTTATGGTCACATATGCAACAAAATTGTTTAACTGTTTTAATACTTTCTTTTGAAATGTGTATTATGGACATTTTTTTTAAAGGAATTGTGTACATAATGTTTTATAGTGTGTAACTAAGTTTTTATGTATATTTTAATGTTTTAAGACACAAAGCCAAATGCATTTCACTGTATATATAGTTGTGTGTATATAATGTGACATTAAAACCACTATACTGTACTAAACACAAACTGTAAACTAAGTATGACATAGAGTTATTGGACATTTCCAGCACTTCTCTGTTTATCTGTGTAATTTTTCATTGGGAGAATTTCTACTTTATTGTGGCAGCAGCCCTATCAGGTAAACTTTTTTTTTTACAGAGAACAATTTCCAAGAAAAACAGATTTATCTGGTAAGTCTGCTGCCACCTTGTGTCCCCAAAAGTCACCGTTTATACTTCTTCTATTTTTTAAGTTACACAAAGTCTAAATACTTGTCATTGTCAGTTTGTTTCAATAAAAAATCAAAGACTCTATACAGTTATTTTTAGGTAAGAGTAAAGTAATAATATTTCTTGTCAAATTTGGATGGTTCGAATCGTTGAAATAAAAGAAAACAAGCTCATCGTGATCATAAAATAATATGTCATAATACATTTGACGAGAACTAACAATCATCAGTGCTGTAAACAAAGTAGCAAAGTATGCAGTAAGAACTTAGAAAGCAATATGGAAGCGATGGCATTTCTTTGTTGTTTGGAAGAATGGTTTCATTCAAACCATAAAAATAAAAATGTTGTAAACAAATAAGTAACAGTAAGTAGATGTACATGATTTTTGAGATTTCTTTATGAAAGCAGCTTGCAAAGTATAGAAGTTGTTGATGATTTTTCTTTAAAACAATACGCTTACTTCGCTAGATAATTAAATTGAGCCATTAGGATGTAAACATTATACAATTAAAATTTCAATTGGGAACACTGAAAGTAAGTGTCACTTTTTGAGTAAGTAAAGCTTTGTAGGATTTGAAACTTTGCGTGGTGGAAATACGATATAGAAAGGTTTGCGTTAACACCATGTAATGATAATCTCTAATGAGTTGGAGTGGTTCTGAAAAGAACCATTGGTTTCAACTCGACGTTTCGATCAGTATGCTCTGATCGTCTTCTGGAGAAAAAGAAAAAAAGAGAACAAAAAAATCATATTTTTTCCCCCACAGAAGACGATCAGAGCATACTGATCGAAACGTCGAGTTGAAACCAACGGTTTCTTTCAGAACCACCCCAACTCATTAGAGATAGTCATTACATGGTGTTACCAAACCTTTCTATAAGTAAAGCTTTGTCCGAATTGGTGGCTAAAGCTATGGCTACACCAGCATCCAATTCATACAGTAGTATATTCTGTCCTTAGCAACAGTCATAGACTCAGCAGCCTATTTGGATTTTGCTTAGTAAGGCCATGCCTGAATGAGCAAACGTGGCTGTGGGTTGGTTAGGAACAGGATGCCAATAGCAACAGCTGCAACAATGGTGGCCGCAGCAAATTCGGATATGAAAATCATTGAAATTAGAGGGTTTTGGGTGTTTTTTTTTAATCCACGGTAAGTGTAAATGCTATTCCCATACTAGTATTTATGTTTCACTCCAAAGCTAAGAGCTTCGTCACACTTTTTGAACATTTCACCCAGCTGTTGGCCTGTTTTGGCTTGTCTCTCCATACTGTTATTTGTGACAAACGACTCATCTAGCTTGGTAGCATCACAAACACAACATATTTTAATTGGGAAAACTGAATGCTACACACTGTAGATCGTATATTTGAATTGATGGTTTTCAGCTACGGCTACGGCTGTTGCTAAGGGTGTCCCTATGAACACTCTGTACTTCAAAGCATGGTGACTTGGCAATCTGGCAGAATCTGTAGCTGTCAATACAGACAAGTGCAGGGCCAAATTTCATGGCTTTGTTACAGCCAAATTTTGCACTCATGATCACCATTTGGCGCTTACGTGCAAGCGCTATAAACCTGCTCTGTAAGTGCAGAATGCCTAGTAATTTGGAGTACGCACAGGCACAAGCCAAATTTCCCCGCGACCCTGTGAAATACACTTGATTTAAGCGCGGAATTCCCTGCTTCCGAAAGCGCCGATTCTTTGCTTATGGCGAGCAGAGCGGTGAAATTGGGCCCCGCTCTTAGAGTAAGCTAGCTTTTAAAATATGAGGGATACATTGTAACACAAGTTGCAAGAAGTCTGTTTCAATGCTGTATAACACACTCTCTTTCAAACTTGTCTACATAAAATTAATAAATCAATAAATCTCAACAGCGCTGACAGTAACAGCCGTTAATTTTGCATAAAATTGTGAAAATAAACAGTTATATACATAATCCGTTAACTTGAGTTAAAATAAAAGTTATCAAAAAAATGAGTTCATATACGAAACGGAAATATCATGAAGTATTTTTATAAAAGATATATATACAAACATTAATTTAAAGTTGTGAAACATTATTAAGTTGATAACTGAATACCAGGTTTAAGTGTTAACATCTGAGTTAATTCTGTGTGGATTAGACGAATGTTAAATGGTGAGAAAGTTGAGCTTTAACTCCAAATTTAAAAGTACTACTGTGCAACGACAAGAATGCAAACACAACAGACACTTTGTGTGATTTAGTAATATATTTGACCCCAATGTGTGCAAAATCAGACAGCATGCAAAGTTCACGATGTTCATTTCCTCAAAACATCGCTCTCAATCCGAACCCCTTTTGACGTTCAAACAGCGTGAACCGTGTTTTCTTGTTTAATGTTAGAAGATGATTGGAGAGAAAATTGTAACAAACTTACATGAAAGCTTTAATATAGGGTAAATATCATGAAGCATGCGTTGCCATGCCAACTACAGAAGAGGAACTACTCGAAGAAGAATTGGAAGGCTTGAAATAAGAGTGACAGGAAACAGAGCATTATAGATTTTCGTTTTTTTTTTTAGACGAGGAACATTACCAAGAACTTCAGAGTTTTTTTTATGGAAACAGGAAATTACAGAAGTTTAGTGCTGAAACAATACTGAGAATTTGGAAGTAAACTTTGTTTATAGTTTTATGGAAACAGAAAATCATTGATGTCCTTAGGGCTAGAGTTCACAAGAAATTTGAACTGCGCTTTATGGAAACAGTTAAAAGTCTGAAATTTCTCATCGGTGCAGCAACAATCCAGCAACGTTGGAGTGCTGTGTTTGAGATATTAAAAAAACAAAAACACCAGAGCTAACTACGGGGTTGTCAATCTATCATGGTAAACAGGTTTGACATTCTAAGACTTCTGGTTCAGCCGAAAATATTTGTCCCTGAAAATTTGTTAAATGTGCACTTTTCGCTTTCGCCTGCTTTCCGGTTCGTAATACTACTCAAATATATGGTGCTTCAAGCTATGGAACACTACAACACTGTAACATCAGAATGGGTTTTGATTTTGGACAAAATGTCTTCCACTTTTGTTGTGAACGTTTTGTCCCTTTATCTATTTTTTGGTAATAGTCTTGTTTTTGTTTGTCAACCAATTTACAAATAATAGATGGAAATATACAAATAATGTCCTACATTTTGTCTTATTAGTTAATAATCTTGAATGGTTGCGTACATCTGATCTCTTACAAAGACATGACTTAACGAGCCCGAAACCACTGAGGTGATTCAAGCTAACAAGTTATGAGGAAGTTTCGAATAATAAGTAAAGTGATTATAGTCCTCATTAGGTATGCAAAAACACCACAGCAACCTGACTATCACATGACAATTACAAGCCAATCATGAACAAATCAGGCAACAAGCAGTGCTCACTACTCTGTCAAGTGAGGGCGCTGTGGTCTTAGCGCTTGCGGACATTCTTCATTACCTGTTTGCCTCGGCCGTTGCTCATCTGCTGCATTGGGGACCTGAGACCCGTGGCCTGGCTGATGCTCGGCGTCCTCGAGAGGCCGAAGGGGACTTGTGGCAGCTCCGTTGCCTTTGGCGTAGGGGGTACAAGTAACTTGGCTCTCCTCAGGTCTGAAGTGAAAGGATGGAATGAAATCAGAGAGGAATAGAATACTAATGTACAGGTTTTTATAGGCTCCAGATTATATACTTCTATTTTTAAAGATACCTACAAAATTCTCAACTCCTACATAGTGTAAAAAGTGCAAGCAGTTCATGGTTATACTATTATACAGGTTTTTAAAAGCTTAATGTTATACACTTTTTACCATACCTACAAATTTCTCAACTCCTAGAAAGTGTACAAAATGCAAGCAGTTGATGAACACTGAAGGGTTTTAACCATATACAAAACAGCTTCCAATTACTTAGGTCCACACTTATACATTATAGTGGCATAGCTAAGGCCCCCAACTGTTGTCCAACCATAGTGGAAATACTAAATAGATACAAAAACTTACCAGCCCCACAATCTGAAAATTCTTAATAAAAAAAATTCTAATTAACTTTGACGACTCCAATGTAGACACCAACCTTGTCCACCGTGTCATGACCTTGCCTTGTTTTTTTAGGGGGGACAAACGGGAAATCAAAGTATTTGGAGGGTCCTATAACTATCCATATCAGACTCCTATATTAAATGTTGGAGTGTCACGGCAGTGCGGGTTCCACCAATCAAATGACAAGGATCTATGTGTGCAGTTTAATGGTGCATGTCCTGTGAGCCGATTTCACAAAATGCTAGGATTAATCCTGTCTCGAGTTAGGACGAGTAAGTCGTTCTAACTTTGGATGGGTTCAATGCATCCTTACGTCTTAGGTTACTGAAATTAAATCGTCCTTTGTCCTAAGAATAATCCTAAATTAGGAAGAGTTTGTTGAAATCGACGTCAGGCCTGGAGTTTCACAAAGGCCACAGAGGTCATGGTCTCTGTGGCCTTGGTGCCCCTTTAAAGGTTTCCCATAGACTTTATGAGTTTCCAATGGAAGTGCCCTTTGCAAATATGAAATGGCCTTGCTCTCTCAAAGCTGAAATCCCAGGCCTGTATGTCTGTGGTTAGAATTGTAGTTGTTTCCCAAGTGCGTCAAATCATAATTCATATTGAGGCAACTTTAATGGGAGACTTTTGGGGACACTAGGTGGCTAAATCCATAGTTCTTGGTAATGTGCACATGCTCAGAACTACGTAAACAATGGACATTTACCTGGTAAGTCTGCTGTCACCTAGTGTTCAAAAGTTTCCCATTGCAGAATTCTGGATTAAAAACAACGCCAATAAGATTGGGTACTAGTCCCATAGAGTTTACCTGCTATACTTTCCTGAAGGGATTCTATTGCCTCATCGTCTTTGTAGCCAAAGTCATTGACAAGTGACTCTTGGAGGTACCTGACTATAGTCTCCATGTCTTTTTTTAGAAGCATTCCTGGAAAAAAGCAACACAAAAAGCTGAGTCAAAATGCCATGTGGACAATGGAGAGTTTGCTTTGTGTAATATATAATACTGTTGTTCATTGGTGCCAGTCAGAAGCCATTCAATCTGTACATGCCATTTTTCCCGGGATTACACCCAAGTTTACGATACAACCTAGAAAACACAGCAAAGGGGATACAACTTTATCGGAAAATTACTGGGTAAATTTAAAATAATTTGGGGTAAAGTAAAGAATAGTTATCTCTACTAAAAGGCATTCAAGTGTAAGCATTAACTTGTGACTAAGCAAGTAATTGCACCAGCCAGACAGTATTCAAATATCGTAATTGGCTCGTTATCTAAGCACTGCCAACAACCGCATCAACAATCATAATCCTTTAGAACAGGCATGCTATTTGGCCCTTTTGATTACAAGTAGGACCATGCACACATAGTGTAGGCTTTAAAAGGCTGTTCAGGTAATTTAACCACAATGTTTCTGATTTTTCCAAGTCAAACAAATCGGAAATCAGACTGAAGAGGGAAGAAATATCATGTGTGTTAAAATGACCCACTTTAGGCTTCCACATTCCCCCAGAGGAAGCAAGGGAGCTATTCCAACAACTACACTTACTCCTATGCATCTTCATGAGGTTGAATGACATTGCTATGAGGATCTTGTCCCCTTCCAGCATGTAGATATCCCATAACCGTAATGTCAGTGGGAACGGAACCCGATCTAAGAAACACTGGAAAAACCACTTCATAGAATACAGACTCGTGTGGATTTCTAACTTTTCCTGCAGGGAGACCAAAAAAACATCAATTCAATGCAACATTTTATTATTTATGATTATTATTAGTTTATGAAAAACAAAATCAAACTTCGCAGCCAAAATGTGTTTTAAAAAAGAGTTTTATATAAACAATATTTTTTTTTTAAATTTAATTCATTAGACATGTTAAAAAGTACACAAAATTCCTTTTGTAAAAAAATATTTAAAAATACATAAAACCACATCACGTCACACCACTCTTTATATATTTACACTAAAGTGCGTTAAAGGTTGAACATCATAGTTGATCATGGTATTATTTATACAAAGGACAATTAATTGTTTTTTTTATATAATATGTTTTTTTTTAATGAGATATCGCCCAACTCACAAGGCTTGATGGGGTATCGCCCAACTCACAAGGCTTGATGGGGTATCGCCCAACTCACAAGGCTGGATGGGGTATCGCCCAACTCACAAGGCTTGATGGGGTATCGCCCAACTCACAAGGCTTGATGGGGTATCGCCCAACTCACAAGGCTTGATGGGGTATCGCCCAACTCACAAGGCTTGATGGGGTATCGCCCAACTCACAAGGCTTGATGGGGTATCGCCCAACTCACAAGGCTTGATGGGGTATCGCCCAACTCACAAGGCTTGATGGGGTATCGCCCAACTCACAAGGCTTGATGGGGTATCGCCCAACTCACAAGGCTTGATGGGGTATCGCCCAACTCACAAGGCTTGATGGGGTATCGCCCAACTCACAAGGCTTGATGGGGTATCGCCCAACTCACAAGGCTTGATGGGGTATCGCCCAACTCACAAGGCTGGATGGGGTATCGCCCAACTCACAAGGCTTGATGGGGTATCGCCCAACTCACAAGGCTTGATGGGGCATCGCCCAACTCACAAGGCTGGATGGGGTATCGCCCAACTCACAAGGCTTGATGGGGTATCGCCCAACTCACAAGGCTTGATGGGGTATCGCCCAACTCACAAGGCTTGATGGGGTATCGCCCAACTTACAAGGCTTGATGGGGTATCGCCCAACTCACAAGGCTTGATGGGGCATCGCCCAACTCACAAGGCTGGATGGGGTATCGCCCAACTCACAAGGCTTGATGGGGTATCGCCCAACTAACAAGGCTTGATGGGGTATCGCCCAACTCACAAGGCTTGATGGGGTATCGCCCAACTCACAAGGCTGGATGGGGTATCGCCCAACTCACAAGGCTGGATGGGGTATCGCCCAACTCACAAGGCTTGATGGGGTATCGCCCAACTCACAAGGCTTGATGGGGTATCGCCCAACTCACAAGGCTTGATGGGGTATCGCCCAACTCACAAGGCTTGATGGGGTATCGCCCAACTCACAAGGCTTGATGGGGTATCGCCCAACTCACAAGGCTTGATGGGGTATCGCCCAACTCACAAGGCTGGATGGGGTATCGCCCAACTCACAAGGCTTGATGGGGTATCGCCCAACTCACAAGGCTGGATGGGGTATCGCCCAACTCACAAGGCTTGATGGGGTATCGCCCAACTCACAAGGCCAGATGGCCATTTCAAGGTGAGGGCTACACTTAACAGATTTGGGCTATCAACCCAGATCAACTGCCACCAGGACAGGGGCACATTGCAACCTACTCCTGTGGCTGAAACAGGGTTACCCCCTACACAGTCCGTAAGGATGTAGGCATGGGTATGATCCACTAGGAGCCTGGCTGGTAGAGCAGAATGCACTACCTTCCCAAGCTTTTAACAGCCATTTACATGTAAGACTTATTCTACTCTTATTGTCCTTGTAAGTAACCTTTTCCCCATTCATTTATGTGCCCAAGGTCCTGAGTTTAGTAAAAAGTTCCAGGAAACATTTTAATATGCCTGGTAACTGAGGGAGAACCTTTCCCTTTTTTTTTTTCTTTTTTCTTCTTCTTCCTTTCTAGTGCAGCCTTCATGATTGAAGATAGTCGCCTGGCAGACACACTGTACACATGTATACTGGAGTCTTTTACATGCGTTGATAGATTTTTTAACTACAAGAAGGACGAAGGACGAAGCAATGGTTAAGTGTCTTGCTTAAGGACACAAGTGTCACGACTGGGACTCTAACCCACACTCAGCTGATCAGATACAGCATAGTTTGAGTTTGTGTGCTTAATCGCTCGGCCATGACACTTCCACCAAAAGGGAAAGGGGGAACTGTGCCACACTCTTAGATTAAAAACTGATTAAAAACTGTGTCAATACATACAAAATTCTTCTTGACTTTCGGCAGGAACTTCTTCAAGATGCGTTCATGGTGCTCCTGATATCTTATCAACTTAGGAAACCCGGGGATGAAAAAACCTGGGGGAAAAAAAATAATAAAAAAAAAGGGAAATTTCTTAGCAAGATGATATTAAAACAATACTAAGTATGAACAAGCCTGTGAGAGGTGGAATTTCCAAAACAATTTCTTTTTGAGAATATCCTTGTCAAAATGAAACCCTGACTTAACACAGTAAAGACAATAATCGTTCTCATAAAATGCACCAGAATTTGTTGATCTGTTGTCGTAAATTGGCCAAACCTTTTAATCGAACAAACCTTTTAAAAGGCCAAACCTTGGCTGCAAGCCATGGTAAGTAATGATGTGCTGAATACAATGATAAACAGTGGTGGCAGCCTTTCAATCTTTCGTAATCCTTCTATATACATGGACACAATAAAGATCTGGAATTGGGGATAACGCAATGAGTGATTTTGAGTAGAATTCCAGCATCCGTTTTTGTATGTTTGTGACTCAGCCTTAACTGCAGCTGCTGATAGCGACATGCCCTGTTCAGCAAAGTCACTCTTTAAGAATGAAACCTTGTTGTCTGAATAGATGTTAGTTTTGCATCAGGATAAAGAATATAAATTGTGTTTTTTTTTGTATAAATCATTGCGGTACTCGCTGCTATCACATCAAGCCGGCCTCAGGTTGACCTATGATTTTCTTGCGCCCTCAACAAACCATCAGCAACACGCAGACAAAATATTCTCAGGTCACAACAACTGAGACATCCTGCGCCTGCGATTGGTTCACGACCTTAGGGATCACGTCGTACAAGTTGAAATTGTTCTACTCTTGCGACTGTTGTTTTTTTTTTTGAGCGGCGACTGTTTCAGATTGTCTTTAAATCACTGCAGTTACGCTCAGGTCGTAAATAATCGCCGACTGAAAAGTTCCCGATGGTCTTAGCTCAGGCGCAGTGTGATCCTGAAAGTCGGTCGCCAACTGTTTTTTTGTTGACAAAAGGTCGCCCTGAGGCCGGCTTAAGGTTCGAACTGCCTCTAGTCATTGGGCTAGCTCGATGGTCTAGTGGTAAGATATCTGCTCTACATATAAAAGGTTGTGGGTTCGAATCTCACATGAGTGTTTTGCCTGTAGATGTGTTTTTGTTCACAGAACTCAGGAAAGTACTGAGTATACAGTGCTTAGTACACATCGGTGTAAGGGTTGAAACAAATTCTAACTTGTTGCCGTCTTACCATGCATAGCATGCTTAGTATCTGTCAAGAGGACATGTAGAGCCCAGAATGCGTCCTCCTCGTTCATGTACATCAGAAGCAATGCAGCAATTTGACTCATCCCTTGGCAATAACCGACCTCCTAATAAAGGATAAAAATATAGCGTGGTTGAGATTGTTAGAACATGAAACATCCTCTTGGTCTGGAGATGACGTTTCCTTGAAGGCACTGGACACTATTGGTAAATAATAAAAATATTTATTAGCAGAAAAGCTTACTTGGTAACGAGAGCTGTTGATAGTATAAAACATTTTAGGAAACAACTCCCTCTAAAGTAATGAAGTTTTTGAGAAAGGAGTTATTTCTCACTCAAATACTTGAATCTGATAAAAGACTTCAGTCCTGAAGTCTTTTTCAGGCATCTGCATCTGAGAGCACACAAATTTGTGCAACAAGGGTGTTCTTTCCTCTCTTGCAACTTCGATGATCAATTAAGTCCAAATTTTCACAGATATGTTATTTTATGCTTGTGTTGGGATACATGTACACCAAGTGAGAATACTGGTCTTTAACAATTACCAAAGGTGTCCAGGGGTGGATTTCACAAAGAGTTAAGACTAGTCTTATCTCCAGTTAGGATGAATTACTCGTCCTAACTGAGGACTAGCCTTAAGTTTTTAATATCTCCTAGGACCAGTCCTAAGTTAGGACTGGTCCTAACTCTTTGAGAAATCGACCCCAGTGCCTTGAACACTTATTATACTACACTTTTTCCAGACTGCATCACACAATCGATATAGGGTATTGTTGTTTTACATGTCTTACCGTATTATACATTGAGTATGCAGAGAGGATGTGAAATAACGCTTGCTGCTTGATGCCGTAGCGATCACGGAACATGATATGATTCCGGAATGTTCTGTTCACGTCCAGATCAATCTGCCGGATGTCTGGTGACATCTTACGGGCTCGTATTCGCATCCTCTGCTCAAACACAAGAAGAAGAAAAGAAAAGAAAAGAAAGGGGAAAAAATCAAATATTAATAACTATGAATTAAAGTTGGTTTTACCCTTACATGTACAACAATGTGTGTTAGCACTGTATACCCACGACTTTCCCGAGTTCTGTGGAAAAAAAATCAAAGGCATATTACATGGGTTGGATTCAAACAGACAACCTTTGCAATTCTAGAGCAGTGTCTTCCCAACTAGACCACCTAGATTGCCTGGTAGCTAGAGGCTTACTATAACACAAGACATTTCTACAGTATAAGCAGGTGCCTCTATGCACAAACTTTATACATACAAAGTATGTGGAACTACGATGAAAATAATAAACCCATTTATTTAGATACCATGAAACAGTATACAATTGTTGCATGCTGTGACGGGTTCCATGGCATTTTGTACACCCGAGGGGGAAAATGGCACCCTCAGCTTTGCCTCGGGTGCCATTTGCCACAGAGGGTGTACAAAACCCATGGACCCCAGTCACAGCATGCAACAATTGTTTTGTTATACCTTGGTAACATTGTTATTCCTGTTCTCGAAGTGCTGTTGTCATCTTCAAACATTATTAAGACGGAGCAATGCATAGTTTAATCATGGTTTAATAAGCAGACGAACAGTTCAAATAAGAAACCATTCTTCACCTGGAACCCTCGACCCACGGGTGTTTCGTACAGCGCTGGAAATCGACCAACGGTGGGAACGATCAAGGTGATGTACACCGGTGTACATCACTTTTCATGTTACCTGGTGCGCTGTGCATTACGCGTAGCGCGCATCTTTAGCCATGATACATGCGTATTTGTTGCACGCCACGTGATTGGTTCTCGACCAATCAAACTTCACAATTTGTACAGAAATAACAATTTACAAGGTGTCATGGCGCAACCTGCAGATACCAGATTTTGGAAGTTTAGTCAAAGCCTGCTGTGATTGAAATGTTGTCCTCAAACCGTTTTCTACTTGGTGGTTATCTATGTATATATTTTACAAGTCCCACTGTGCAACCTGGAGCATAAAAATTAATTCTACCTTTCAACAGTTTTTGTGAATTGTATCTAAATAAAAACAAACCCAAAATGTGTTCCCATATCTCCAGAACTTTGCACAGATCCGCCCAATAATATAATATAATTTAATATAATATAATAATATCAAAGTCTTATATAGCGCACACATCGTACCAAACAAAGAATTCAAGACGCTGAGTATTATACAAACTTTCAGAAAGATAGGCAGAGGTGAATTCTGAGACCCAAGTAGCACCCTATAAGGGTTTACAAGGTGCTACGGCGCATACGGCAGCCACAGCCAGGAACCGCTTCTCTTTTCGATAAGTGCACTGAGTTCTTTTACATGCGTTACACAGCACATGGGACCAACGGCTTTACGAAGCAATGGTTAAGTGTCTTGCTTAAGGACACAAGTGTCATGGCTTGGGATTCGAACCCACACTCTGCTGATCAGACACAAATACACTAGCTTGTGCATGGGAAAGGAACCCTGCTAGGGTGTTGTTAGGCTTCATTCCTAAAAAAAAAAAAAAAAAGGTACAACCAAAATCCTCCAAACAATTCAAGTTGGTTGGCCCCTTTAATAAAAAAACACACCAGGGAACAAGAGAAATCCCCAGACAGGAAATCCCCACCCCTCCTAATGTATAACATTATAGGGGGTGGGGCCTCATCAAGGGACATCCTGTTTAATGGATCTCTGGTGGTAGTTGGCAGTCATGTACCCCGGTGACCTCACAGTCACACAAAGACCTGTTACCATAAATAATTGCCCTGCCCTTCGGCGGAGACAGTGAGACACTAGTTTCATGACTTGCCCATTATTTCACAAAGCTATTAAGCAGAAAATACTGCTCGACAAAATTCTTTGCTAAGCAAAAATTGAGTGGGGCACCAGTCACAACATGGAAACTAAATGTAATTTTGGCTGGTAACCTGTTTATGTTAAGCAATACTTTTCTGTCCTTTTGTTTTGCTTATTGGCTTTATGAAATTGCTCCCTGCCCTTTGGCCGAAACAGTGATCCACTAGTTCCATGACTTGGGGTTATCATTTCATGCTGGAAGGACCGGACCCAATTTCACAAAGCAGTTAAGCAGAAAAATACTGCTTGAAAAATAGATTTGCTAAGCAAACATTTAGTGGAGCACCAGTCACGTAAACTAAATGTAATTTTGGCTGGTAACCTGTTTCTGTTAAAGGATTGGGAAACTTTTTGTAACACAAAACACAATGTCCACATATTTACATTTAACTTACACAGTTTGAAGATAATGATACTAATATGGTCTGATCACGTAGTACATGTATAAGGCTTCCCTTCAATTTACTTGCTGAGGTGCTGTAGTGTAGTTTTTGAGAATCGAGTAAAACAGTGTCACGAAAATACGTTTTACATGCTAAAATCATTTTTTGTTTTCTACCATCACTATCTTCAAACTGTGTAAACTTAATGTAAATCTGTGGACATTGTGTTTGGTGTCCTACAAAAAGTACCCAGACCCTTTAAGCAATACTTTTTTGTGCTTAGCAATGTTTTTGCTTAGTAAGTTTTTGTGTTAAGCAGGCTTTGTGCTTAAACAGCTCTATGAAATTGGCCCCTGGAGGACTATCTAGTACAAATCTTTCCATTTCAGCCCGCACGCCCAAGTGGTGTTTACTGTTGTTGGCTGTGCCGCCATTGCTGGGTCGCGGCAGTGCAATGTTTTGTACACAAATACATAGAAAAATCGTCATCTTTATTTACTCTTAATGTGAATTAGATGTCAAGAAATACTAGAGGTTTCTGGGTCTCATAGGAACCCCATCTCCCCCAGGCTTTTGAGCTACACGAGGGGTGTGACTGTACACTTAGTGTATCATGGCCTAGCCCTCTAGAGCACCAGACTCAAGTTATGGTGGCTAAGTCATCAGGATGTGGTTTGGCATCCAATGTCCTTGACTAGTGCTTCTTTACCACCAACCGGAAAATGGGTACCTGGGAAGGCAGAGTTGGTACTTGTAATTGATTAGGCTTGGGGCTACATACTTGGTATAACAGGTTGTATACTTCCCAGGGAGCTGAGATGGTTCAACATTCTTTTAGAACTTGAGGTCTCGAAATCAACAATCTAAATGCACACAACTTCGTGTGTCAAGGGTGTTTTTTCTTTCATTATTATCTCGCAACTTCAACGACTAATTGAGCTCAAATTTTCACAGGTTTGTTATTTTATGCATATGTTGAGATACACCAAGTGAGAAGAATGGTCTTTGACAATTACCAATAGTGTCAAGGGTCTTTAAATGAAAAATGTGTATAAATTTGAATAAAAATAAATCTAAATCAATCATGCAAAGTTTTAAATTCTACTTAAAAAATTGTATACTGTATGAGAGTTCCTTACCTCATACACGTTAGGCTGTTCATCTTTAAGTTTCTTCAAGTCAAGAAGCAGTGCCCAGATACCTCCTCTCAGTTTGTCCGGAATGCCCTTGTAGATGCGTCTTGAAGCCTGAAACCAAGATAGAAGACAATTCTAAGTCTTTAGAACACCATTCATATCAATATAATATTCACCAAACAACCTGACATGGGAGATATTGTTAAACCTTTGACACAATCTTTTCTGGTGAAAGTGTCTCAAAAAATAGTATGAAACAAACCTTCAGTTTTCTTTCAGAAACATAGCTACAACATGTACATGTATTTTAATCTAGGAAACATTGGAAAATGTCAGGACCTGACTTTTGCTTTGACCTTTTTGTGTGAGTGAAAAATATGTCAGATCTTGCAGCTGTTTGCGGCCACTTTGGGCATTTCGGTACAAGAGGTTTCTGGCAGCTATGGTCTCTAAAGGGTTAACAATGGTTAAAGGCACTGCGGCCGATTTCACGAAACGTTAGTATTAATCCTAACTCGAGTTAGGACGAGTAACCCGTCCTAACTTAGGATGGGTTCAATTCGTCCTACGTATTTGGATACGGAACTGAACCCGTCCTAAGTCCTAAGATTAATCCTAAGTTAGGAAAAGTTTGGTGAAATCGGCAGCTGGACACTAATGGTAATTACTAAAAATAATTATTAGCATAAAACCTAACTTGGTAACGAGCAATAGGGAGCTGTTGATAGTATAAAACATTGTGAGAAACAGCTCCCTCCGAGGTGACGTAGTTTTCGAGAAAGAAGTAATTTTCCACAAATTTGATGTCAAGACCTCAGAACTAGAAATCAAGCATCTGAAAGCACACAACTTCGTGTGACAAGGATGTTTTTTCTTCCATTATTATCCCGCAACTTCGAAGACCAATATTGAGCTCAAGTTTGTTTGTTATTTTATGCATATGTTGAGATATAAAACATTGTGAGAAACGGCTCCCTGTGAAGTAATGCAGTTTTCGAGAAAACAGTAATTTTCCACGAATTTGATTTCGAGACCTCAGGTTTAGAACTTGAGGTCTCGAAATCAACAATCTAAATGCACACAACTTCATGAGTCAAGGGTGTTTTTTATTTCATTATTATCTCGCAACTTCAACGACCAATTGAGCTCAAATTTTCACAGGTTTGTTATTTTATGCATATGTTGAGATACACCAAGTGAGAAGACTGGTCTTTGACAATTACCAATAGTGTCCAGTGCCTTTAAAAGATTTCACATGGCTGAATTCTGAAAGAATATACAATACATACATTTGAAACCTTGAGTGGCCCCTTCTCTGTTTTTTTTAGTACGAGGCAAAAGGGAAACATTTGTTAATAATGATTGACTATGCTTACCTTTTCACTGGGGTAATAACGCTTCCAATCTTTGATCATTTTCAGCCATTTTTTTGTCCTCTCTATTTCTTGATCCCGAAGCTATGAAAAAGGGAAAGTGAAGTTTATTAGTGTGGTGCGATTTTTAATTTTAAAACTCCCAGAATCTTGTTCAATCCCAAATAGGATGAGAGTGAATGGGTACCTCATGGGGGTTGTTGATTGTTGCAATTAATTAACAGCATGTATGTTCATTTTCTGGTGCTGCATATTCCTAAGGAATATATAAGTGTTTTGTGCAGTGTTTTCACCATGAACGTCGAATCCATCCACGTTTAGCGAGGTGACAGGTGGTACTAACTGCATCTCTGGCCCTATTATTCACAGACGGACACCGAGGAAATCTGGATCTCCAAAACTTGTCTTAAGGTGAGTTTTGGAGATGCCCATTTTTTGACAAACTTTTATTGCTTTCTTATCATTGAGGGCATTTTAAACGAAACAATTTCGCAGGATGCTTACTAACATTATAACCTTTATAACAAGCAGCATTCTCCCTTAACAGTGGTCCGCTGGCCAAATGCCAGTTAAAACGTCAGAGGACCAGTTACAATTCACTACAAGTGGTCCGGCTGGCTAGTTCAGTGGTGGAAGGCACCCCTATTTCATTTGAAACATGGACCAGTGAACAAGGTGATAGAAGAAAATGACAAGCTAACTGGTCCTGCTGCCAAATCACTAAAAAAGTTAAGGGAAAACTTGGACAAGGAGGCTTTTGGGTAATTTTTTTTGCATCTACTGTTCATCTACTGTACCTTTAAAGTTTGTCCATGAACTTATGTAGTAACTTGTTTTCATACAGTAGCCTTAAATCAACACAAAACCAAAACACCAGTGTGACGGGCACTACTCTATTTTCAGGGAGTTGTACAATGCATGCTCTAACATCTATAATTAGTCTATGATCTATGTCCTTTCCCAGACGGCCTGGTTCCGGTGCCAGGAATCAAGCAATAACCCCCATGCATACATGCAGTAATCAGCAGCTGTTGGTCTAGTAACCAAGACCGGCTATTTTATACATTTTAATTTCATTGAGCGTTATGAAATTCACTTTTGGGAGTGGAAAATGCAAGACACTTTGGACGAGTGCCAAGTTGCGATGTTATCCCTCCCAGCAGATTTGTTCGAAAGGATTACAAAGATGTTTCTGAAGTCTAGCGTTTAACTGCCCCAAATGCAGGAATCATCCCCAATGATTGAGACAAGCTCTGACAATTAACTTGAGTGGGATTTGGACCCGGGCCAGAGTTTTGCATGACAGTGTCTATTTTCATTGTAAGTGCATATAAGTGTTTGTGACAGACTTAAAGGGCTCAGTTTGACCCTGTGATAATGTTATACATGTAGCAACCAATTTAACGAAGTGCTAGGATTAAATCCTATCTTGAGTTTAACTTAGGATTAATCTTAAGGTTTATATGTTACAGTGCAAGGCTGGGACTCTTCCTAAGTCCTAAGATTAATCCTAAGTTAATGCAGGAAGAGATTGGTGAACTCGACGGCTGACGTCATTATGGTCTAAAGTTGGCACAAATTATGCACAGAATCAGTCCAGTTCTGGGGACTCACAATATTTACAAATGCATGTTTTAGAAAAGGGGTATAACTAGGTGAAATTCTTTCACAATGTTGTTTTTCTTTGAGAAAACATGGATTGACTTTGAAGCATTGCTTGTAAATATGCAGTTCAAAAACTTGCGAATGTAAAAATGGTTATGTGTTTACTGTGACATTGTTACAATATTTTAGGTCATACATGACCAGCATCATACATGACCAGCATAATATGGCATGATATTCTCATGGCCATTCCCTCTGAACCATTTTACCATTTACATCTGATATAATACTGAATGAGAAGTTTAGATTAGTGACACGTTCTAGGGTATAAAACTAGACAAGTGATGACAATGATCGCTAACTGTGCCCATCCTGAGATGGAAGAAAATGACTCATCAGCTCAGATAAGAAAAAGCAGAACACACATTTAATGTGTGTTTGGAAAATGTAGACCTTTACCACTATATTTGGCATTTTCTTAGGAGTCATGTTACTTGTCATTTCGATTCACTTTCACTAGTACACATACTTCCGACAACAAGTACAATGAACCTAAAGTCTGGGCCCAACTTCATGCAGCTGCTTAAGCACAAAAATAAGCTAAGCAAAAAAAAATGCTGACCAGAATAAGGTTACAAGCCAAAATACCGTGTCACATGTACATTTTGTGACTGGTACCCTGCTCATTATTGCTAAGCGGGGAATTTCTTAGCTGTATTTTCTGCTTAAGCAGCTCTATGAAATTAGGTCCTGATACTTTGATAAACATTAAATACATGTACATGTAGCCACCACAAATTGTGTCTTTGCTCTTGCTTCCCCCCCCCCCCCCCCCCCACCCCCCTAAACGTTTTAGACAGATTTGGCAAAAGGGTTACTGAAGCATTAATTGAAGCCAATCAGAGAAGTATTTAAGTTTTAAGGTAACGTTTCTCAGGCTCAACTTTCGGGGCACAGAAACTGATTTCTTTTTACTTTACTTCCAAGTGAAATGTTTCTTAGACTGATTTATACTATCAAAAGCTGCTGTAGGCTTCTAACCAAAAGTTCATTGTTGCCATTAATTTTAAGAGTGATTACCAAAGGTACACCTTCCCTTTAAACATGGTAAGAAGGGTCTAATTTCTTAAGCACATCTCACATGGAGAAGAACCAGGATAATAAGAATGTTCATGAGGACCTATTTTTTATCTGATAGAAGGACAACAGCAAACAACTTCAGTGGCTGTGCAAATGGAATGACCTTATTGGACATCGAGTATGCTAACACATGCACTTGTTATGTGCACAGGCAGCGTTTCCAGGTCATCCATGCAATAAGAGTGAGCTTCAACATTGGCAAGAACATACATGAAAACATTGTGCGTATTGGCAGTAAATACATGTACGGGGACTGGTATAAAACCTCTGTTCTGATGTTAGCCCAAACTAATCTCGTCTATCTGAAAATTTAACTCTTTCAGTGACAAGGTCGTACATTTACGTACATGTACAATCAATTTTATGTATTCCAAAAACGCCATTATACGATCTTTTTTAAGTACTAACAAAGTATCATCAAACATACATTGTGCAACCCCTAACAAACATGTTATCACAAGAGGGTATATTATCACTCAAGAAATACCATTGACTTTGGGGTGTATCAAGGCCACTCAAATTGCCAAGATCCATTTTGATTGGTGAGAAAGACTTTGTATTCAGAATTTTGAAAAACCTCAAAAAGCTTGGAATTTTTGGGGGTTCAAATGGGGGGGGGGGGGGGGGGGGGGGCGAAGTGAGGAAAAATGACTGTGATATTTTCTAAGACATTAAAGGTCATTCAGGCTTCCTAAGCTCTACATAAATCCCATCACTTTCCTCACTTCAAGACAAGAAGTGGACGCCACTTCTTGCATGACTTACCCTATGGGTTTGTGACCAGGGCAACTGTTCAAACACTTCAGCGTGCGTGTTCCCCATACTCTCATCATCTGCTTCGGCCGTCTCACGGCCAAACTCCGTCATGTCACACTGACGCCGACCCCTTTCTCACTTCTCTCTTTCGGTTATACTCGAGGGTTCCTTTGAAAACATGTACCACTAACTGTAAAACCAGACGTGCAACTTTCCAAATTGCAAACAAAAAGAGGAACTGGCCGATCACACTGAACTTTTGTACGGTGTTTTTCAGTTTTCTATGGTACTGTTTTGAAAAGAAACAGAGGCAATCAGCTGATCAGTTACAAAGTTGCATGCCTGGTAAACAGAGCAAAAGATTATAGCCAACAAGGAGAGTTCACTGCGTTGATTGAACTAGAAATGTTCACATCCAGTGAGGAAAGACCTGAAAATATTCACGATGACCTCAAATCCAGCGATGCTCACACACTCACAGCTAGACCTCGATTCAAGCAGAATTCAGAAGTGAGTCCATATGTTTCTATTCACTCTAGGAACAGATTGCCCATTTCGTGCATTTGGCAAAAACTTCCTAGTACTGCATCACATGGAGAAGAAAACAAATGAGTCTTATTCCAAAAAGCTTTCACCCAGCTTTCACAGTAGCTTATTCCAAAAGGTTTTGGCAATTTCTACTTGTAGTATCCAGCATGTTGGAGATTCCTTTGAGAATGAAATCAATGAATTATACTTCATGTACACACAAATAAATCCTTGAAGAACATCCTCTGACAGTCTTGACTGTCTAATCTTGCAGTTATGACAAAGCCAAAATGTATTCCAAAAAGCTTTGACAATTTCTACTTGCAGTTACCAGCATGTTTGGCTCTCCTTCAAGAATAAAATCCATGAAATTTACTTTCACCCACGAGAGAAAAATCCTTGAAGAAGAAACATCCTCATGAGTGTATGATCTCACAGTTATGATGAAGAAAAACACAGCGCCCTCCGTGACAATACCAATGGGAGGTCAGTGACGGTCAGTTGGTGTCCAGCTCTTCTCCCTGTGACAGCGTCCTGACACAAAAAAATGGGGTCCCCTTGGCGCACGATCCAAAACCACAGTAGCATCCCTATTACATAGCCGCCCGCAAGCAATGTATGATACGATGACATCGCAGGAGAAGGCCCTAATTTGTGACATCCTAGCACTATCTGTGTGCACACGGTTCGCTTGAAGTTATTCCAACACTTTATTTCGTGAGCCAAAAAAAGGGTACGAGCATGCACTGGAAGCAGTCTCCATACCGGGGCTCCCCTACTTGTTGCACACTGCAAAGCTGAGTGGAAAAAAGTCCATGCCTTGTGTTCCTAAAAAATGAGTGAGTCACTTTTTAGAGTCAAGTCGGAAAGTCACTCTTAGGGAAGTGCCAGAACCTTCCTGACAGTAATTGGTTGGATACTTTTTTTAAAAGATCAATAAGTCATAACGTCAAAACGTCAAATGAAAACAAAGCAAGTCTATATTTGCGGGGGGGCAACCCAATAGAATAAAGCCAAATATAACAAAGGAGATTGTCAACAAGAGAGTAACGAGACGCTCCAGCATTATCAGTTTTAAAATTTCAATACAACCTTTTTTTATAATGTTCTTTTGGACTCCAGACTGTTTTTAAAATGCTTTGATACTGAACAAAGTTGAAAAGCTTTTGGCGGATGAACTGCCAAAAGCCAGCCTTTGTATGGAAAATTCAGTAGAAGCGCCAGGCGTTATTACCGAGTACAGATGAGGAGTAACACTAAGCCAACTCACTTTCCCCTCAGCTGCCAGAGTTGTTGATGAGCAGTGTGAAACCATGATTATGCAATATTACAGAGACTGCGGACATGAGTTTTACTTGAAAATAGGAATTTTAAAAAAACTTTTAAACTTCTGTGCAGTTTTTTTTTTTTTATCCTTATTAAACTACTTTAACTTCCTGGATTATTTATTTGAAGTAAACTACAACAGGTTTTTAAACGTGTTTGTACTGTAGGTTTTAAGATATTTTAGGGCCCTTAACACTTTTCTGAAATTGAAATATGTACAGGTTGTAGTACTTTCAATAAACTCTTTTATACTTTCCTATAAAGTTGTGTTTTTCCCCAATTGGTTGGATAGCTTTTTATGAGGGATTGGAACTGTAATTTACATACACCAGAAGGATTATTCACCTACATGTACAATGGTATACGTATAGATTTCAGGGAGATTTGAGAAAAGTATCCTCACCACAAAAGAAGTAGACATAGGAGCAGAATTATTTTAAGCATGATAAAAAAAAAACAGCTACTTGAACTGCAGGACTAATTCTCTACATTACACATTCACGACATTAAATATGGAGCTTGGTTAATAAAGTAAATCAAAGATTTACCGCCAAGTTTTTTACATGCCAGGAGTCAAACACGTACACACATCTGAGCAATGATGTTTATCAGCAAACATCATGCTCAACTGCATTTTGGAGGGAGTTTGGGGTAAACTGTAAAAATTTGAGTTGCTTAAAGGCAGTGGACACTATTGGTAATTACTCAAAATAATTATTGGCATAAAACCTTTCTTGGTGACGAGTAATGGGGAGAGGTTGATGGTAAAAAACATTGTGAGAAACGGCTCCCTCTGAAGTGCCATAGTTTTCGA
Organism: Asterias rubens; assembly: GCF_902459465.1. NCBI lineage: Eukaryota > Metazoa > Echinodermata > Asteroidea > Forcipulatida > Asteriidae > Asterias > Asterias rubens. Next base: position 10,658,431 of record NC_047067.1, read on the forward strand.
GAAAGAAGTAATTTTCCACGAATTTGATTTCGAGACCTCAGATTTAGAACTTGAGGTCTCGAAATCAACGATCTAAACGCACACAACTTCGTGTGATAAGGGTGTTTTTTCTTTCATTATTATCTCGCAACTTCAATGACTGATTGAGCTCAAATTTTCACAGGTTTGTTATTTTATGCATATGTTGAGATACACCAACTGTGAAGGCTAATAGTGTCCACTGCCTTTAAAAAAAACAATTATTTCTCCACATTATGATTTGGTTTCATTTCAGCCTTTTAACTGATAATGTGAAAGAATTTCATCATTGTCTACAATGAAGAACATACCCTTGTGTAGCTACGCAAGAGACCGTTTCTTTTGCCCACTTCAAAAATGTCTGAACACCTTTGGGCAAAGGGCTTTTACATGCACTATCCTATAGAATTTCCACATGTGTAGTTGATTCGTACATGTATGGACAAATTCACTCAAATATGCGGTTGCTAATTCAGTTGTAAATGTATTATGACCACGTACAAAAATTAAACATTACTTCAAAATTAGTGTGGGATGTGTGCATGAGTCATCAAGTGTATAATGTACATGTACATAGGTATCAATCATCAACATTACCTCCACATGTGTGTTTTAGTATTATGTACTGTACATGTACTGTTATTGTACATGCAAGTCATGAAGGAAGCCCATCACAAATGTGTAATAAATAAGGGAAAGGGTTAAATGCTACATGTATCACTCTTACAATGAAGTGAAGGGAGCCCTCTATTGGCTCCTTGTGTCCAGGTACAACTGCCATGAATTTGAGCAATGTACTGTGGAATGAAAAGCTCTTCATAATGTACATAATTATACACATGTACATGCAATATTATTCACTAGGATCGTTGGGTGCTGAGGGGTTAACAATCAAAGAGTTGACCATCATATCTGCCCTCGCTGGTGCACACCTGTTTGTCAATCAAGTAAATTGACTTGCTAACCTTCACAAACACAAAAAGTGGCTAAGCACAAACAAATCATGCTTATCAAAATAAGGTTACCAGCCAAAAAGTAAAACCTATGACTGGTATCCTGCTTTCTTTTGCTTAGCAGAAGAACAGTTTTGTATGAAATTTGGCCCAGGAGGAAAAGAAGCAAATTATGGCCACGTGTCCTGCCCAAGATTACAAGCACCAGGATCAACAAAGAATACATATCTACTCCAACCTATATTGTAAAACCAGTCTCATGTTGATAACTAGAGCAAATCTAGTAGAAATGTTGAGACCAGTACAACTCATTCCGGTAGTGAAGTTTATAAAGAGAAGTCCCCTCGATTCACTAAAGCTAAAGAAGTCTACATACGGTACCTTCCGCCCGGGTAGCAGTTACTAAGCAGGACAGTTCGTTTCAGAACTGAGAAGTCTCCAGAATTCAAAAAATCTACTCCGTGGTAGTAGAATATATAGCAAGACAAGTTTTTCAAAAAAACAAATCTACCAGGCAAGTACATGTAGATACACACATGGTATTACCGTAAACCAAATTTATAATAGGGAGGTTTAGCTGCTTGTTACGCGAGCAAAAACGTGAATTTGAACGTCAGAAAATTTTGTTGTAAACATCTCACGTGTTTAGCATACGTGAAGTTACCATTACTCACGTCAGGTGCAGATGTCATGCCTGAGCATGAAGTAAACCCAAAGTGATGACATCACCAAGAAACAACACAATTATTTGGCGTTCACGTTCACGTATCTGCTCGCATAACGTGCAGCTAAACCTTGCTATTGATACTTCACCATGCAATGCCTCAAATCCCATTACCTACATGTAAAACTAGCTAACTATCTCACCTTTCTCTCTTCTTCATCTGGACTTGGCGGTAGCTCATGCTCTCTTAAAAAAAAAAAATGACACAAAGAGAATATCAACCTCAGGAATTCAAATTTGTGAAAAACTAACATGGTTACCAACGCTGTAAAAAAATCCCTGAAGACTCTCACGTGAACCACGGAAATACATAAACTGTATACTGGTTTAAAGTAGTTCAAAGGCACATGGACACTACTGGTATAATTGATAGAAATTGAAAACTTGTAATGAGCAACGGAAAGCTGTTGATACATGTAGTAAAAAACGTTGTGAGAAACGGAATCCTCTGAAGTAACATATAGTTTTTTTAGAAAGAGGTTGATACCTCACTAAAATGTTAAAAGACTTCAGGCCCGAAGCCTTTTAGACATCTGAAAGCACACAAACTTGTGCTACATGTACAAGGTATTATATTTTGCTCTCTTGCATAATCAACGACCAATTGAGTCCAAATTGTCACGGATTTGTTATTTTGTGCATAAGTTGGGATACACCAAGTGAGAATAATGGTCTTTGACATCTAGAAAAGGTGTCCAATGCTTTAAAGGATTTGGGTACTTTTTCAAAATGTCCACAGATTTACATTTAACTTACAGGGTTTGAAGATAATGATAGTGGAAAGCTTCCCTTCAAATATTACTAACTAAGGTTGTGTAGTTTTTGAGAAATGAGTAAAACAAGTCACAAAATAATTTTGGTCTCATGAGACCAAAGCTATTTTAGCATGTAAAATCCCCTTAACCAGTTATGATATTATACCAAAACCATAGCATAACTGGTTTTAACCACGTTATCACATGCTATAACTGAGACGAAAAATTATTACTTATACTCATTTCTCAAAAACTACAGCACCTCAGTAAGTAAAATTTCAAGGGAAGCTTTCTACTATCATAATCTTCAAACTGTGCAAGTTTAATGTAAATCTATGGACATTGTGTTTTTTGTTAGGAAAAAGTACCCTTTAAACAAGTTACATGTATACAGCAAACTACTGCAAGGTGTTGTTAGCGACAGTGTTATGTTGAACCCTGTTGGTATGTAAAGTGCACAGTATCAGAGTTACTTACTGCAAAAAGCCGTATTTATCTGTGAGTTTGTAGATTATATAGGATGCATCCTCCCATGGGTCAATGCTTGCACCATCTTCACGACCCTGTCAGAAAGAAGGAAAAAACAAACTGTTTTTTTAGTACAAAATTTCATAAAGTTGTGTTAATGTTGGAATTTATGCTTTGGATACCACGCATTTTAAAAAATGTGTTCAGGAAATTCACTTTCCTCAGGTTGGTAGTTCTGATAAGCAACGTGAGGGTTCGAATCCCGATCTTGACATTTGTGTTCTTAATAATGCGTATTCAAATAAGTTCTACCAGTTTACATATGTACTGTATGTTTCAAGTCTATAAAAGTACAATACTTTTTTTCTCCTTTTCAATTAATGGTGTTCCATATATATGTACACCATACTTCACGTACATGTTGTACAATCACACACAAACAGGAGAAACAAAGCATTGTTTACAATGTACATGTAGTATTACCTCATGCATGCATACATGGTAGTCCATGTACTTAAAGAGGCTCCAAGGTTAAATTTGTTTTGAGGGAAAAAATTACTTCTTATCACCTAATCCCTACTACATCCATTGGGACTCTATCTGAAAAATGGGTGCATCCCAAACCTGAATTTGACCTTGAGCCCCTCTTCATAAAAAAAAAAATGTGCAATACATTAACAGAAGATATGAAGATTGTACACTGTACATTATGTGCATGGATGATGAATGGCCGATATGAGGCACTGGACACTGGGTTTTTTTTTGTACATTTTTTGTTACAATAACCAAACGTGTCCAGTGCCTTCAAAGTATAATGCAAAATTCACAAAGATAACAGTTAAATAGACAGCCACATTGATTCAAATATATAACAAAACTCAATAGTTGTCAACCACCAGTTTTTTTTTAATCGACACTACTCAAAAGAGAATCACGCATGGTGCTACCGCAAAGTTTGCAAACCTCACCTAATTATACTACTCCCATGCAAAGTTATAAATCCTCCTTCCATAAAAACTCTTTATCTTGATACAAAATTAACATATCAAACTTGTTTTTGTTTTTTGACCCCTCTCAAAATGTCCTTAAAAAATGGATGAAAGACAATATCTTTATTCTATCCACTTTTTTGATTGAAACTTGAGGGTAATTAAAACAAATGCATGAGCTAAAATTATGTTCAGTGTAGCCTGCATGTCTCCTCTCAATTTGAAATGTACTTTTTGGATGGTTTCATATCCTTAAAAAAAAAAATTATGGATACAAAGTAGTGCCCTTTACATACTGATGGATTGTTTTCACTTTTCATTGTTTGCACCAAGTTTTGCTTTTCATATTTCATATTTTTAATCTTTAAAATATTTTAATCTTATCCCTACATTACATACATGTACCATGTAAAACTCCCCTGTGAAAATTTCATTTCAAAAAGTGTGGTTTAGAGATGTCGCCGAAAATCTGGTGTCCACGCAGGAAGAATAATCCTAAATTAGAATACACAATCCGAGAAATGTTTTATGCATGAAACATTTCTTATCAGATTGTAAATTATACACGTCTTTAATCCCTTTCTCTAAAACAACATTCCCTGGAAGCGAATCGTTTCTATGCATGATCTCCAGTTGCAGTGCTTCTTCTCAAGTAAGTTTATGCAGTAATTAATTTTTGGAGTAATTACCAAAGGTATACTTGTAACCTCCCTTAAAGGGAATGTTTACATTTGATTATCACTCTTAAAGGCAGTGGACACTATTGGTAATCACTCAAAATAATTATTAGTAGAAAACCTCACTTGGTAACCAGTAATGGGGAGAGGTTGATAGTATAAAACATTGTGAGAAACGGCTCCCTCTGAAGTAACGTAGTTTCGAGAAAGAAGTAATTTTCCAAGAATTTGATTCCGAGACCTCAGAAAATTAGATTTTGAGGTCTCGAAATCAAGCATCTGAAAGCACACAACTTTGTGTGAAAAGGGTGTTTTTATTTCATTCATATCGTGCAACTTCGACGACCAATTGAGCTAAAAAAATTCCAGGTTTGTTATTTTATGCATTTGTTGAGATACACCAAGTGGGAAGACTTGTCTTTGACAATTACCAATAGTGTCCAGTGTCTTTAAAATTAATCGAAATCAAAACTTTAGGTTACTACAACTATGGAGCAATAAACTAGTTTGTTTCTCCATGCTACAACAGCTTTAGTATAACAAATTTTGAGAAAAAAATCACTTCAAATTAATGTGGTTAGTTTGATTATATATAGAAGTATGATGTAGACAATCGAACCGTTCCCAAAACCAAGCGTAAACCCTCCCTTTAAGATACAAGTTTCTAAATGAAATGTTATCATAACAAAACAGTGTGTGGATATTAAAGTATTAAAGTAACATCTGCAATCTCACAGAGTGATATGATTTAGAATGGCTGGCCTACAAGTACATGTACCAGCATCATAATCTCCACATAGCATCAGAGTGATTGAAAATAAACAGTACACAGTTGGCTAGCTAGCAATGTAGATGACACGTTACTCATAGGCCACTGGGTTTACAAGCATCAGAGTAATGGTTGGGATGAGATGGAAGTAGCATTGGGATGATGCTTGCTGTTTACTGTAGGAGGATCCTGGCTAATCTTGCAGGGCTTTAAAGGGACTCCACCATGACTAGTGGATAATACTGAAGTCTGCCGTCGATTTCACAAAGAGTTAGAACTCGTCTTGTATCTCGAGTTAGGACGGGTAACTCTTCCTAACTTAGGATTAATCTTAAGGTCTGCATGCTACAGTGCAGGGTGGGACTCGTTCTAAGTCCTAAAATTAGTCTTCATTTAGGAAGAATTTTGTGAAATCGACAGCTGGACTGAGAGTAACACTACCCTTTAAGCCAACGTGTACAATGTACATTACACTGTAGCCATACTCAAGAGCATCTCTGAGTAAAGCCCGGTTCATACATACTTCCTGCGAATGCGATACAAATTTTGACATCACAGGGCTGTTTTCGCAGCTAATGTGTCGCAGGAGTTAACCATATTTAAACTGTTGCAAATTATGCAAATTTGTGACGTAAACGTTTAAACCAAGCTTTACTTTCCATTTTTGCCTTCCTACATGGGCTGACATGGCCCAGAGCTGTGAGAGTTGTAACAACTTGTGATTAGAAGCAATTTTCGAGCCCAAAACTGTATGTGCGGGAAAAAGGGTGCCAGACTAGATTGCACACATTGGGTTGCTTTCCTGTTTATTTTTGCTCAGCAGGAAAATTGTTCAGCAATATTTTCTTCATAAGCAGCTCTATTAAACTGGGTCCTGTGACAAATGTCAGGGCTCTTGCTTATCTTTGATTTCTGCTTTTAAGTTGCCCTGTAAAGTATGTGATTCTACGGGCTGTAGTAAGTAGAGAATTCTGTGGTAAGCAGAGCCATGAAATTTGGCCCATATCTGTAAAGGCAATTTTCTTTTTGTAAATGGATAGTGCTCTAGTGTTTTGAAACAGTTAAGTGCTACGTCGCCAAGCGGACTGAATCGAACCATGCTCAGACCATGCCTGGCATGAGATGAGGCAGATCAAAGTGTACTGTGGTACTCAGGTTTGGGGGTTGAATTACAGTTTAAGGATGATGGCTACAAATTGGAATTTGGAACACCTCAAAGTTAAGACGCCTTGGGGAGATTAAAGAAGTTTGTGGGAGCTTTTCTCTATGGTTGAAGCCGGAATGCATTCAGCAAAATTGTGTTTTTTTCATGGAGGGCAATAGAGGCAATTTGGAGACTTCCCAACGCTAGGTGACAGCAGACTTACCAGGTAAATTTCCATTGTTTATGTAGTTCTGAGAATGCGCATAATTCTGAGAACAATGGCTTTACCCAGTAAGTCTGCTGCCACCTATCATCCCCGAAAGTCTCCTATTGCCTCCCTGCTCCTGGGCCCAATTGGCACTGCTACATGTAACTACAAAATCTTGCACTTTTAGTCCATTGACCTACATGTTGTACACACAGAATTCTGCAGTAAGCAATGCCATGAAGTAAGGCTCCAGTGCCCCTTGCCTTGATGTCCCTTTAAATTGTAGACATTTACTTTGACTGGGCCTTACATAGACGAAGGATCAGAGCCCAACATGCCCAATTTCATATTAAGCACAAAAGTAGGTAAGCACAACAAATGCTTAGCTTACCATAAAAAGGTTACCAGCAAAAATCTGTGACTGGCATCCTGCTTATTTTTGCTAAATAGAACATTTTTAAGTTACATGTTCCGCTTAAAAGCAGCTCTATGAAATTGGTCCATGGCGTGTGTTTCAGCTCTCATATATTTTTTATATCAAGTCATAGCGGAGATATGCAAATTGCTTACAATTAATAGCTGGATCTACTGAGAAGAATTTGAGGGGCAGAAAGGGGGGTAGAGGAGAGGGGAACCCTAATACATGTAGGTAAATATGCGCCTGGGGAGAGTATGAAAGATAATTGACTGTGGACCACCGATCGTACTTCACCGCTTAAAGGAGTATTGAGTCATCCTGGTTCAACAAAACCATGGATGATATAAAACTGCATCCCTCCCATCCTACAGGATAGGATCCATGCACTCATGAATCGTTCCTCAGGTTCAAATGTTGTTGGATAAAAAATTATTTACAATTAAAGCACATTACTTCACAGGGAATCTGGTAGCCTTATTCTGGTAAGCATCAGCCCTGATACTTCACGACGGCAACGACGGCAATTGCCGTCGTTGCCCCTACCGATTGCCGCAATGCCCTTCAAAAAACCAATTTTTCACGGCAATGATTGCCGTGCCCTTTTCTCATCATTGCCGCCGTGCCCTTCCTCCCGAAAACAAATTATATTCAACGTTGTCAAAGTTCGAAAATAAGCCCAAAAGTCCCGCGATGTCTGTGTAAATTTCACGCAACGAAATATACCCCAATTTCACGCACGTAAGGCACAACAGCAGATTTCAGGCCCGTTAGTCGTTGTTCTTTGCGTGCGACAAAAAAATACTCGAAACATCGAACGCTAGAGGGCGTTTCGGAACAGAGCGATAGCGTGAGATTAAACGCCCTCTTGTGGTAAAATTACGCGAACCAACGCTAAACGCCTTGAGAAAAAGACTCGACGTGTCTTTGCATGCTGGGATAGTGGTTTTCCCCATGCTTGGTACATGTGATGTACCATCATGTACAGCATAGGCGTCGCGCACCGCATGCATTTATTCTGTCAACATCGTGTCAAAATGGAGCAGTTACGTGGGAATTTTAGCGTCTCTACGAAAAACTACACAACGTGCATGACCAATAGTAGGATTACGTATGAACAAAAATTATTTATTGTGTATTGTATTGTGAGTACCGTAATTTTCGGATTATAAACCGCGCGGCGTATAAACCGCACTTCCTCAAAATATACAAAAAATATTTAGATGTCGGCGTATATGCCGCGCGGCGTATAAACCGCGATCAAAATAAAAAAAAGACATGAAAAAACTAACCTCAAAACACGGAAGTGAAGTACGCAAACCTGCCGCGTTACGGGTGATTTTTTATCTCACACTATCAGTCCTGAGTTATATTTTGTTTCCATCAACAACCCTTTTCAAGAATTTGCGATTTGATGATCGGTTGTGTTGACCATAATATGTTTTGTGAACTTCTTTGGCAACAATCTCCGTGAATCAAAGAGCGGTCTACAACGCACACCGAGAAATAGTTGAACTTTGCCCTGCATCGCATCGCCCTCTGTTGACAAAAGTTGTTCACGTTTGATTAGACTGGGCCCCGAGCCTCAAAGCGTGGGTCAGACGTTCAAGCTCCCCGTTGTACAATGGGCAGCCGCTCTACTCGATCCGTCCGAAGTCTAGCCAAGATTTTATGAATGGAACTATCACCGGCCAATCAACAACGGCCAATCATCAAACGGCCAATCACCGCATGCGTGAACACATAGGGGCCGTGCTTGTTTGCGGTCCCCGTGTGGCGATGTGCAGTGACAGGCGGGCGGCCCATCACTCAGTCTTGTGTAGTTGGCCGCAATGTGGAGTTGCGTCGTAATTAAAGTGGAAATGTATTAAAGTTTACACTATTGATCGTAATTGAAATGATCTATTATAGGATAGCATTCTTTTTGGTTTTTTTTTTTTGGGGTTGGCCGGTGTTTCTCCCTCCCTTTTATTGTAGTCCCACAACGAGGATCCACACAACAGATTATTGCAACGACGGACGGGCGGACGGACGTAGCGTGTGTGTATGCAGTAATGTATCATGCAGCGTGCACATTAAGCACATGTACACACATGCGAGTTCGTAAAGCTAGCAATCTGTTAATTGCGCTGCTCAATCTCGAGATTGCACAACAGATGTTGGCTGCACCGTACTGAGCGATGTTCGCTGACGGGTTGCGCTACGCCCTCGCATTTGCGCCGCCTGGAAATAAAATTCCCAATGTTACTGGACTCAACAATCAGGGCAGTTTGGAAACGTTTTGTTTGATCCCCCGGAGCGGCATAGCTCTTTGCGTACGTCCATTCACCATTCTGCTGTTGCGGTGTGCGTGGTTGAGCTGAAGAAACCGCTGGCTGACACGAGTGTAGCGGATGTCTGACGTCAGTATATAAAGATCGTGGGAAAAATAGACAGGGGACGAGTCTATTTCGCCGAGACACGAGTATAGCTTGAATGTCTGACGCCAGCATGTAGAGATCGCTAGGATAAATAGACGGGCACCAGTCTAGTCTAACCCGAGTTGTGCTGAGCGGGGGGAGCTAGCTAGCTGAGGGCGGCTGTTAAACGTTTTACAAAGGAAACATGGAATACAATTGTGGTGGGATTTTCAACAGGTTTTTGTCATCACACAGGCAGGTTTTTGTTCTCGTTTAAGAAAAAAAAAACATTATTTAGAATATTTTACAAACGATCTTTCTTTTTAAAAATGCCGTTTTTCTCTTAAATATTTATACGTCGGCTTACAAGCCGCCCGGAGAATAAACCGCAGGAGTTCAAAAAAATGTCAAAATCAACATATAAACCGCGGTTTATAATCCGAAAAATACGGTAGTTGTTCTTTATTTTGTTGAATTAGATGAATGCTTTCTTTTTTCATTGGGTAACAGTTAGATTAGAAAATAGAAAAATTGGAAGAACTATTTTTTACAGGCAACTCGGAGGTTTTTTTTTCAAACTGCCGTCGTGCCCTTCGCAACTTTTTATGATTGCCGTGATGCCCTTCCAAATTTTTGAAAATTGCCTTGGTGCCCTAAATTTTTACAAAAAGTCAAGGCAAAACTGCCGTGCCCCTTAAAAGCCGAAGTATCAGGGCTGAAGCATGTTGTGCTTAGCTACTTTTTGTACTATTCAGCACCCGATCACGGCCAAACTAAATCTGACAAATATCAGTCTTGTCAAACTTACTATTTTAAAAGCTTTAGTAAAAGTTTTCTTTGGGATTTTGCCACTGTACCATCATTTATAGTATGACAAGGAAAAATTATTTGACTTGCCCGGCGAGCTAGTGAGAAAGGGTTTTGACTCGGCCGCCACTATTTTCACTCGCATTTGACGAGCGGGCGACCGCTAATTTCTAACCCTGAGCGATATAAAATTGGGCCCTGGGAAAACACCGAGAGTGCAAAATTGTTCCTTTTGACATGGTAGTTTGGCGGGTAACCTTAATTCTGGTAAGAGTAATTATCTTATGCTTAGCTACTTTTTTGTGCAAAATGAATTTGGCCCATTTGAGTAGGTTGATCAAGATGATATTGGTAGCCGTTGCGACTGCAGGAGAAGTTTCCCACATTGCTAGAAAGATTGAAACTGTTTGTTGATCACTGGCACACTGTCGTCTGTGGTAAGATTGGAACATCTCATTTGGACTGTCCTTTAAGATTGTCTCGCAATTTCTCAAACCAAGATCTCTGAAGATAAAGATTTGTGGGTCAAATTCACCATCAACAGAAGGGTTTGCATACAAGGGCAGATATAATGTCTGTCTATTTTCATATGAACAAGAGAGATTGCGCAGCCTGACTTAAATTCATCTGAACAAACACAATTGAAATAATTTTGAAACCTGTTCCTATTTTAGTTTGGATTTTGATTTATTATAATAATTTTTTGTTTGGGGGAGCACTAGAGTACATGTAGGCTTACATGTATACACTTTGCATTATTGCTTGTGAATACGGTAAAGAAATTGTAGAGTTTTCAGCAAAAATTGACATGTAAAGTTAAGCTGTTAAGTCTTGTGTAAAGTATGTACACATATGTACATCGCATACAATGTGTGTTTGACAAAAATAAAACAAGCAAAGTGCTTGATATTATAAACGTAACACCCAAGTAGACCCAATTTGTCATTTGATAATTGATAAATTTGTAATTTGTGAATTTTGATTCCATTCACTGTACACTTTTGTCTCGTCCTTTTTTCATTGTCTCTCGTACGTGTAAGACCACACCAAGCATAGCAGTGCAAAATGCCCTCGTAGCGGATGCCAGAATACAATTTCATACTGTCACAAAGTCTTGTGTTTAGTGCCTTCTAAAATGGTTCCCATAGACATACATGTACATGTTTATACGAACTACAGAAATTCTGTATGTATACAAAAATTATTAATGTTTTTCAAAATGCCATTCACCCAAGAAAAGAGTAACCTTTCCCCTCCTTCAGAAATGAAATTCTAGACGGAGTGGAAACACCATCAATGGCAAAGCCCACCTACGGGAAACTTCCCAATTTCATTTTCAAATTTTCAGCTAGTGATTTTTCCCCTTCAAGAAAACGAAAGTACTCTACTTGAATACAAAACACTGCAAACTCTTCACAGCCCAATACTGACCAATGTGCATTCAATAGTTTCTCTGAATGCATGGATTTGGTTGGAAGTTCAGGCATGTCACAGATAAGAGATACTTGGCCAGTCTCAAGTAATTATGTAAGCTCACCCACGGGCACCCCTAGCCCTCTCAAAGTGCCACTTGAAACCAACAAATTTTATCCACTGCCGATAAAAAAACATGAAATCGGATCAACATTGAAAAGATTTATAGACACAGCTGAATACTTAACACATCATTTTTAATTGCACATTGTACATGTACTACACTTGTACATATAACGGAGCATCTAAAAAACGGACACGCTCTATGGGGCAAAAGAACATTTCTCATTGGACCGCCACAATGTTCCCTGGACCACATCATTGTGCCGAAGTACAGGAGCAATCTTACATGAATAAAAACACGCAATAATAGTATCTTGAACGTTCCAATGGTACCTTCCGGCAGTCCAACGCAACGGTCCATGAGCAATTGATGGAATCTAGTTACCCAATCCAATTAGATCATTCCTATTGTTCCGACTATTGAGACGCTCACTAAGTGTGAATGTAAACAGTAGAGACCTTCGTTGAATAATTGAAGAAAATACAGAGATGGGTATGGGTATGAGATACACGTACATGTTGGTACATCTTTTGTAGGTTAACGTGGTGTGTCAAAACCACGATTGGCAATACTCATGTTGCATTTCTACAGATATCAGAAAATTGCTTTTATATAAAAAAAACAGGGGTGAGAGTCATTACTTAAAAAAAGTCTGAAACTTGGATACAAATTCAAAGGTACAGAGATGCCAACATTGAATTTTAAAAAAGAGTAGCATCTCCCAAGTGTTAAGGGCGAGCGCAGCTTGGGCTCCCTAAACCGATCTTTCTATTACTCTCTACAATGCTAATTAGCTAATTTTCAGGCATTGTTGTGAAATAACAATTACCTGTATGCATCAACAGAACAGCTACAAATGTTTATACTGGCCAGTGAAAAAAAACTTGAAAAAACCCTGATTTTCCTGACTTTAAGGGTGGCCTTACTTAAATGTAACATAAAAAAGGGTGGCCTTACTTAAATGTTTTTGTTTTAATGATCAGAAATGCAACAACAAAGCTATTGGAAGAGAGAGAAAAAAAAAAAAAACGTGTCCGGATTTTGGGAAAAAAATATGTGTCCGTATTTTGGGCATTGTCTGGACATTGGCGCTACAATTACTGGTAGGAAAACATGGAAACTGTCTAGCTTAGACCTCACAGGCCACTCAGTTGAAGGTATTTTTGTTCAGAAGGTCTCCTTTTTTTGTCGCCATTATTTCGAACTTTTTTTGCCAAGCTTCGATGAAGTACATGTACAGACAGCGTGTGCACAATAATAGTGGATACATGAGGAATGAGGTTACTGTGACACGTTAGCTCACACACAACCTCATTCCCCACGCACGTGTGCACTATTCCCCATCGTGTAATAGAGATCAATGGGTACGATCTTGCAGAAATGCACTAGCGTAAAAAATGCACACTCAGCCGGCCAGCCAGCGGGGGAGGGCACGCAACAATCATTACGTCGAGACACGTACATTGTTCGAGTGAATTCGCCGCAATTATTCAACACTGCGTTCTAAAATTAAAAGTGTTTTTTTTTCTTTTCTGTTACAATTGTTTTGATATTTTTCTTAATTTTTATTTCCACTTAATAGTTCATTAGTTGTTTGCATGTATTGTACGATTTAATAAAAATTATATTGGGCGGCTTGTTTAGCGTGTTTTATTGAGTATTAACGTAGCATCATAGTCACGGCTCGAAATCGTATTTGCTATGCCCAAATCATGTATGTTGGTATCTCTGAAGGTACATGATGTCATTTCTACCGTTTGGTAATCCCAGGGGTTATAGATTCCAATGAGCATTTGGAAACAGTATCCGAAGCACTAGAGAAGTAGACCAATGAGCAGGATTTCTCTATTTGTGAAAAAAAATATTGTCTGATTTTCTTCACCAGGCCGCTGAAAAAAAATATTTGAGACTTGACGATACATTCTACAACAAGCCTGGTCATTGCCTTGGTGTCCTAGAAATATTTCTGTAGAAATTTACAGCGAAAAAATATATTATGCTTTGCCGTTACAAGAATAAAGTACATACGTATACTAGGACTGCTACAAGTTCAGGCCTCAAAATAAAGCATGGCACCTACATGTACAGCAATTGCTGTGGTTTTTCTTGCGCCTTGAACACCCAGCAGGGTGGATATGTTTTATTATTATTATTCTTTTAAGGACTGTTAGTCTAAGAGTGCTTTCTTGTAAAATTTTGCCTCAAACTGCCTGAGTTTTAATATTGTATTTTTCTTCTATAAATTTACATGTAATTCAGCCTTTGGCTGCAATGTGTTTTTAACAATAAACCAATTAATAATAATATAAAAAAATATTACTCGTAAGTATTGACCGTGCACAAGTGTGCAAAAATAATAATAATCAAAATTTAGTATGGGTTTGTGGTCAGAACTCTGGTTCATGTAGCCCAGCAGTCCACACCTATCTCTCCCCACGGATCACGTACAACATGTACCAATGTCGTGTCAAGAACTTCTAGCCTTCTCATATCTTCAAATTTGGTATCACCCGTGGCAAATTGCGATGTGTATGAGCTAATCTAATTGGGTAAATCTACCAGGTGACAAAAATCAATTCAAAGGGCTTTCCAAGACGAGAAAAAAACCAACTGCAATGTGGAAGAGGGGAGAGAGAAGGCTGTTCAGTGGATATCAGTTTACGGCATTCAGTTGGAATGAAGTTCACATACGTCTTGGCTCAGTGAAATGTACAATGTACTATACTAGGCCTGTATGCTTGGTTTTTGAAAAGGGCAAGGGCACCAATGCATTTTGTCCGTGGTAAAGGGCACCCCATTAGAAAATTTTACATTTCTACTAGAGCATTTCAATGGCACCAAGGGCCACAGAGGCAATTGCTTGTATTGATTTTGTGAAGTACAATGTATCACTCGCCGATTTTACCAAACTCTTTCTAACTTAGGATCAATCTCAGGACTTACATAGGACAAGTTAAGTTCTGTAGCAATAGACGCTAGGACACATTGAACCCATTCAAAGTTAGGATGGGTTACTCGTCCTAACTCGAGATAGGATTAATCCTAGCGTTACGTGAAATAAGGCCGGATCCGGATTGTAATGTTACTATCAAGAAGACATTGTGAGTACAGTGCATGTTTCACCCACTCAGAGCAGATTCGATTGAGGGAAATTGAATTCAATTAAAACCTGACCAGTATAAACATTTATCATGATCTTTGTAATGTTACAACAAGCAAGAATACATCTGTTGTGAGAACACAGTGCATGTTTCACCATACTGTACATGTACAATGTACTCTAAGGGGTTCCGTACAGTACAACGCATTGATTCAATGCTATTATGAACTGACAGATGTTGAATGCACAACAATGTAATTCAATAGAAAACGCACAACCAGTCTTGGGTCCTTTTCATTTTCTATTCTAGCCTTCAATTTCCTTGTCCTCTCTCAAGCACAAAAGCACAATGCTGTGAATAATGATTCAATCTACACGTTATTAATTCCAATTATGGATACGAGTATGCCCGAGCAATCACATAAATAGATGTACATTGACAGCAATGCATAAAGTGGCAGAGTCAAGACCCAGTGAATCATTTTCTTGCCTGTTTACTTTACATTGTTCAAGACCAGCAAAATAAGCAGAGCAAAAATAAGCAGGAAACCAGTCACCCAAATGTGTACACACCACGACACTTTAGCTGGTGAAACACATTTTGTGACACAAATTCATATTGCTGTTTTCACATTGTACACAAGAAAATTCACTTTGATTAATATACTTACACGTACAATGTACTTTACAAGTATGTACATTGTAAATTAATTAATCTGGGCTTGAGATCTTTTTCCAGAATAACGTGGGGTTCGTAAATATACCATGTGCGTAGGCCTATACACATGTGTACATTGTATGCAAGCAATACGACCATGATAGCACCTAGACTACCTAGAAAATTGTAAATAGTACATAATTTGTACATTGTTCAATTCATTTCATTGTACAACAAATCCTGTACACACCCCAGTGCACTACGCTCCAAAATATTCCCCAACATTTTAAAACAAACTCATTCCCAACTTTCCAGGAGTCAATCATATCCAAATGTTTACATTTTAGCCAATCTTTCAGCTTTATAGTATTGTATTTATTTTCCTAATTTTTAAACTTCAAAAACTCAAACTTTTTAATGGAATGGATTAGTTTATGGGAATGCAATAAAAACTGTTGAAGCTTGTGATGATGTCGCCTACACATAATGTGCACATAATATTCTACTGTTACTACATATTTTTATTTTATTGGGCCACGCACTGTAAATAATATTGAGTGACTTTACAGATTGCGTTTATTTTAACGAGAGAGCAAGGGTGCTTTACTTCTGAAGAAAAGAAAAAAATGAAAGATCAGTGTTTTATTTCCATGCTTTTGCGTTCCAAAAAAATATGATGCATGATGATTAAACAACATGTATGCATGGTTGAAGCTTTCCCATGGTTGAACAACATGCGTGCGTGTATGGTGTTCATCTTGCATGAGACTGTGTAACCATGGAACAACCAAGTACACTACCAGGGATATTACTTGTAACAACATCGTTATGTACAGTTGAAATAAATAAAGATGTGATGTCTGCACTCCATGGTATAATCAATTATTTCCTTGTCAAGTCCTTAACGAACACCACATTGCTAATTAATTCCTGCTACCCCATGAACCAATTCCCAATAGCATCGGTGTCCATTTCTCTATACTACCATGAGTGCACAGTATGTACAAATGTACTATCAATTTTGTAGTAGGCCTACACAATACATACATGTACTGTAAAACTGTTCGATCAGGCCCTTAGAAAAAATAAAGAAGTAAGTGTCCAATGTACATGTGTAAGACAATTTATTGTGTTGGCCAGACCAATGCACATACCGATGTATTGGTACCCATAAAATCTTTTTTTTTTTATCTAAAAAGATAATTTGACTGATTTTTTTCCTGAGTAGATTTCGTAATCAGATTTTTAAATAGGAAATATATCAGATAATGAACAACAGACTACTTGTGTTTGGCAGATGATTCCAATTGGCCGATCTCTACCTTGACATTGCTTCCCTTTAAATAAAGCGTTTCTGAATACTTGCACGTCTCTAGTACATGTACATGTGCGTGTAAAAATTATTGAAAAAGGCCCTATTTCAAGGGAAGCATCAAAATGAATGCAATACATGTATAATATCGGCCTCGTTTCACAAACAATTTAGCCGTCAAACAAATTTGATTACTCTACATTTTGTTTTCATTTCATAACGGGGCTGTCATTACACAGTACACCTCTTGTTAAATGTAGCACAGGTGGGCTATATTAACAACAATGCAAATGGTGAATACTACAATGTAAGTTATTGACTACATGTACCTTGTAAATTTTAGAATGAAAAATAAAAATGGCCCACATTTAAAGGAGGCACAAATATAAAAAGACTTCAGGACTTTTTTAGACATCTGAAAGCACACAAATTCGTACAAAAAAACAAAAGGTGTTTTTTCTTCCATTATTCTCTTGCAACTTCAATAACCAATTGAGTCCACTTTTTCACACATTTGTTACTTCATGCATACATGTTGAGATACAACAAGTGAAAATACTGGTCTTTGACAATTACCAAAGGTGTCCAGTGCCTTTAAGATAGGCAATTTATGGGCTTCTTCCTTAAAAACACAGTGTCTCGATCAGGATTCGAACCTTAATACTCTGATGACTGGGCCTTTAAAACTATAGAATCATGCCCTTGACCGTTGGTTAAATCAGAATTTTAACACAGCTGGAAACCTTTGTTGTTTGGAGTCAGGATTGGGCTGTACACATGCAATGTACTTGTACTTCCACAAGTTATTAATGCATCACAAACTGGGTTCCAGTCTGTGATTTTCACAATCAATGTAAACAATAAACAGATCCATTAAATTTCCAAAAATCAAGGAGTTCCTTTTTGCATTCATGTATTCAAGATACATAGTGTACATGAATCATACATGGACATTCCTATTGCTAATGAACCCATAGCCATCACTACCCTAGGGCTTCATCCATCCCGTCAGCTCCAACTATGGCTCCAGCTTGGGCATGGCTTGGGCACTCATTAATTTTGGAGCAGTGAGCTTCATCATCTTACTGAGCCTGAAGCCTAAAAAAACCAGTTCATTACTTCCTGCGAATGCATAATGCGATACAAATTTGTTTACGTCACAAATTCGCAACAAACTATTCGCTTAAGTTGCCCTCTGCAGAAATCCTGCGAAACATTGCCTGCGAAAACAGCAGTGTGACGTCGAATTTGGTATCGAATTTGCAAGAAGTACAAATGTATTAACGGGACTTATGTCCAGGTTTTGAAAAAGCCCCTAGTTTTCAGGCCTTGAAGTCTGTAACCCTTAATAACGGACAGACAGAAAGACATGTCTTTCATTATGCTCGCATGTGGCCTCAATCCTCCCGTATCCTCTTCTCCTCCTACTAAGTAACTTCACACTTAAGATTTGAATGCCTGACCCAGAGATAAGCAATAGGAGACTTTTGAGACGCTGGAAGCAGTAGAATGTTAAGTCTCCCATTGATATCCAGGTCTACTGGTCTAAGTCCTTCTGAATCCTTCACTTTGGCAATTGGATTTTAAAAAATGTGCGACTGTCGGGGGTAAAATGTACGAAAACTATACATACCCTGTCATATCTATGCACTATATCAGTCCTCTCCTTGTTGGTTCTCTCCATAGCTAAGATATCTTGCATTTCAGCTGGAGAAAAAAAATAAAAGCAACAAAAGTTCAAATTTCTGACAACCTTTGTTACTACTCATACAAAATACAAGACGGCTGCCATTCTTTCAAACATTTTTAACAACCACGTTTTTCCGATGCTCAACACACAATAGAAAAAATATGTTACATTTAACATGTTCACTTTGAAATTACTCAGACCGACATGGATTACAAGATGGCTGCTTTTTAAAAAGTTTTTTGACACCCCTTTATGATTTTCAACAACCATTATTTTGTTCACTGTTCAACACACAAAAATCAAAGAAAAACATTAAACATTGGACATACTTTGGTTTTATTTACATAGTTTGTTCAGTATATTCAGTATTAAAAACCAAGTAACAAAAATTCTAGTCTGCAAGTCCAGGAATCAGTGCATCCGTCACCATTGAGCGTGATCTGTCATCCATCTCACCCTTGCTCTATGATCTCACATGTATACTCCACAGAGCGTGTTTATTTATTGTTTATTGGATTATGTAATACAAATAATGGGAGTACATGTAGGCCAACATGCATGAATGCTTAGTTGCCTTGGTTCAGTTTTATAGAGCTGTAATTACTGCGTAGCAACTTTCTGCTTAGCTGAAATGGGCAGGATACCACTTACAAATTGAACCATGAAACATGGCATTTTGGCTGTAGCCTTATACTGAAAGCATAATTATGTTCGGTTTAAACCAGCTACATTTAAAATGTAGCTTTTGTGCTCAAACAGCTTTCTGAAATAGGACTTTCTGCTTAGCTGAAATGGGCTGATTACCACTTACAAATTGAACCACTATGAAACATTGCATTTTGGCTGGAAGCCTTATAATGTTAAGCATAAATATGTTCGGTTTAAACCAGCTATATTTAAAATGTAGCTTTTGTGCTCAAACAGCTTTCCGAAATAGGGCCCTTTGTATACTGGTACAGCATTAATGCATTCTACTCAGAATCGCACAACAGACACATAAAATTCCAGCCAAACACTGTGGGGCATTCCTGGAACCAAATTGTTGAAGTTTGGCCAAAGCATGTAGAATGGAAACAACGTCTTTGGAATGTTCTCTACTTGGTGGTTATCTTGATTTTAAAAGCCCCACTGTGTAATCTACAGAGTATTCTAAACAGTTTATTTTTCAGAATTAGATAATTGAAATTTATCAATTTTTTTAAATAAATAACACGTACACATAATGTAAATTAACACACCTGTACGGTAATAGTTTACTACTTAATATTCAATCCCATGAGTTTAAATAATGACGAGTACATCTTTTAAGAGTAAACTAGACTCCATTAAAGCCCAGAGGGCTAGCCAAACACATCGCCTGCACTACATGTACATTGTACATGTACCTCAACACTGATCCACTGTAAAACGGCGATGGGGAACACTCTTGATGAAGTGTCAAGTGTTTTTACTACAATTTATAGGGCCGTAGTCGTTGCCGACACGCATACTAAACCACTGGATGCTACTCTGCTGGGGTTTCTCTTTTTACTGTGTCAGTACTACTTGTTATTGCAACATTTCTTGTCTCTACAAGTACCTAATAGTGGAGACCCGTTGCATGTTTTGTACACAGACTGCAGTCATACTGTACAAATGCAGTCAGGTTGGCTCGGTCGTTTCTATCCCTGCCTTTCACCTCTGTGGACCCAGATTCGCTACCCGAACCGGAGCCTTGCGTGTGGATTGGGGTTTTACTATTTAGGGGTTTTCCTCCCATTAAGTCTATAAACTGAAACCTCTTCATTTAGCCTTTTTGAGACCTTGTGGACACTATAGGAGTTCAATGTTTGGTTTTGGTGTATAGAGACAAATGAACCCAAACCTAATAGTGTTGTAGTATTGTGTCCACCATACTGTATCTCAAAATGGCTCATTGCCTTCTTTACATATCAAAACTCGTGTGGGGTTTCCATTAAGATGCTTTGATGACTACTGTATGGATGCAGATTCAGAGATGTTGCATCATATAAGTTCCAAAATACTTTAAAAGGAAAAGCTTTAATGGTCAGTCCTTTCATGTTGCCTCCATCTTGGTCATGTTCCTTGTATCGAATAACATAAAAAATGCTAATAGTCATTTTGCAATTAGGAACCAGACTATTTTGTTCTTCCAGCCTCGGTTTGATAACATTGGTATCAATAGCACAAAGAGAAATACAAGATGGTTGCACCGTGAATAAGGTCTATAGAAATTACATGCTCATCAATTTTGTTTGAAAAACCCAAATTATTAATGTACATGTAGTTCTACTAATTACATGTATGTAAGTGAACATGATAAAGCCAACAATATATGACGAACATGATAAAGCCAACAATATATGACGCGACATTGTATACATGTAGGCCAACATGTAACCTCTCAATGTACTGTACTGGGTGCGTTCGTTTAGCTTCCCTAGGTCGACCCCGGTGCGTGGCGTTTTTTTTTTTACCAGGATGAACGTGGGTAATTATCTGCACACACTTGTCCTGGGAAAAAAAAAACGCCACACATCGGGGTCGACCCAGGAATGCTAAACGAACGCACCCACTGTATCAAGTGAAAACACATTGTAAAGTCTGTAGGCCTACATAACATGTACCACAGTAATACAAATTGTGAATTTGTATTGGTCGAGACCCAATGACTCCTGCAATGTAATACAAAGACGCATGAAGATTACTCTGGGGAACATGAGTGATGTACCCCCACAGGGTACATTACCTTGATCATGTTGGCCATTTCCAGCTGTCTTGTACAATATTAGCCCTGGATTCACAGCGTGCAACAATTGTGTTCCCACATGTGTCTTTGTACACGTAGGTTTTTCACAAACAAGTTTATGAAACAACCTCTAATACACAAATTGCTTAGTTCAATTTGAAAAGCAGAATAGCTGAACTTTCTTTAAACTACAAACAGTTTCTTTTCCTATTTTCTCTAGAAATAACTTGAAAGGATTTGGGTACTTTTTGTAACACAAAACACATTGGTCCAATGATTTACATAAAAACTTACACCGTTTGAAGATAATGATAGTACAAACGTGTACCTTAAAATATTAGTTGCTGAGGTGCTGTAGTTTTTGAGAAATGAGTAAAATACGTTTTTACATGCTAAAATTACAGCACCCCAGCAAGTTATTTTTTCAGGGAAGCTTTCTACTATCATTATCTTCAAACTGTGTGAGTTTAGTGTAAATCTGTAGACATTGTGATTTTTGTCCTACAAAAAGTACATGTAGAGACCCTCTAACACCAACTTCAGGTTTGAGGTTCATACATGTAGACTACTTCGCAAATACTCAGTGCACATCATGTGTTAGCCGTGGAATGAGGGGTGCACGTTGGTGCCACTGATGCCCCCAAAGAAAATGACAAAATCTCATTAAAGCATTAGGCCAAGTCAAAAAGTAAACTTGTTTGGCGCCCAAATTCCTGAATAAAGGAAGCGGGATGGGCTTGATTTTTTTTTTTTTTACTTTCAAGATGGCTGCCATTCTTAAAACTTTGTGTGACGTATACATTGTACATTTGTAGTACCTGTTTAATAACCAGTACAGTTTACAACACATACCTCTGTCAGCAACAGTGAGAAAAGTTTTCATTTTCAAAATCTCCCTCAAAACTAAGCTTGTTCTTCAGAGCTCAGTTAACACCATATTCCCTCTTGTGCTACATCAATTAAAATGACAACGCAGTAGTACTAATTGTTTTGAGTTCATTTCCTATTTCAGATTCAAGAATGACTCCTGTTGTTGGGCGTAAAGGAACTAAGAGCTAAAGTACTCTTTAACCCAGCCAAAGTACATTGTGTTTAGTTTATAATTCACAGTGAGTGTTGTTTCGGTTGCGCCTGCAGCCATCATAACCAATATTCACAACAGCTATGACCACAATGATATTTATGGTTTTTTTTTTTGCTGAAACAGAAAGAATGCAATGGACATATACGCCCGCATTGTAAAATAAGAAATAACATCATCTGATTTCCAATATTACTTTTTTATTATAATACTATAGTTCACTAAATGCATTCATTGCTACAGTATTGTGTAATGTAAGCAACATCAATCATCAGGGTGATATGGCATTCTACACATGTAATGTATTTCCTCAACTTTGACAGTGCAAAATGTATTTCCGACCGAAAAAATTCTCTAGAGGATTGGTGCTGGTATTTTAGGATCAATGGGCTTTCAGATACTGAAATCAACCACAATATACACAATTGTACACACGTGTGCATACGTATACAATACAATGTACAATACGTCCACCTGTAGTTGCTTACAATTTGCAATAAGATTCACAGCATGACCAAACAGCTTGAATGAATTAAATGCATTTCATTTTCACAGTTCTACACATCATGTACTGTATGTCACGCTTCAAGGATTATGATTAATTACATGTAGTGGATGTATTTTATTCACATTAAAAAAGACAAGCTACATTATATCGTAAGTTACATTGCCACGTTGCAAGTGTAAAAAAACATTTTAACTGCACATTTTTTTAACGTATAGAATACATTATTACAATTAATGTACCTCAATACTGTACATGAGTGCATTTACCGTGCTAATGTGCAACATGCGGTGTGGTTTTGGTATTCTTATTAGTTCATGAACTTAAGAATTGAATGAATAACCAACATCATACATGTACATTTAGCAAATTGGCAAACTCATAACCCATACATTATAACTGATGGGTGTAAACAATAGACGCACATTGGTGAATGATTCACAGATCATTCCTAAAACCGATGTACACATACATTACATGTAATACAGCATAGTAATGTAAACTTATTTCTTTTAATCATTCAGTGTACACAGCTACAGAGGTGCACGCATACAAATATTGATGCCACCCCCTACACACCTTATTACAATTTGTCAATTTAAAATAAACAGTGTACATTGTAAATGAAAATGACAAACTTACAGAATGCCTACACATGTTTAAGTCTATTTCACATTTCTTCAATATTATTATTGTACGTATACAAACAAAAGAGCATGTTTTTAAAGCGACAGGACAGGGCAAGCTTAATCTTGAAGGCCCCTTTTTCATATCACTGCTTACCACCAAATTCTGCGCTTATACTATAGCCCGCAGATTATGTGCTTAACAAGTACAGGCTGCTGTAAACGCCGAGTTGTGTGCTTTTAGCATTGGCATGAAAATGGGCCCAACTTATCGTCCCAAAATGTTTATAACTATTGTATGTTATTACGTATTGTACACTGGAACAACGAGCATTCTCTACATATTTGTTTGTGATACTGTGAACTTGAACTCACTGTATAGCAGGAAATATAGACAGGATATGATTATGAATCATCACACATCAAAGCTTCTTCAGTTTCAATGTTAACTCAACCATGTCCACTTTGGACGTTTCTAGTGCCATGTACAGTTGTACTTGTCCAATGGCCATTTCCCACTGGACAAACCGGAGTAAAGGACGTGGCAAACATAACACTTCAGGGGCCAATTTCATATAACGCCTGTGTAAGCAACAACTCGCTTAGCAAAACAAAATTTGCTTAACACAAAATAGATTACCAGCTAAAACACCATACAGTTACAATGCTAAGACTGTTACTGAAAATATCATGCTTAGCCAAAAATTTGCAAATCAGAACTTCTGCACTCGTAACAGCTTTTATGAACAAAGGGCAGAAATGTTCCATTAATTTGACATAATACGTAATACAAATTTATTGCAATGTGTTCATCAGGGATAAAATTTGGTTGGGTAAAAAATCCGCAGGGCAAGAGCGCAGTTTGTTGACACAATTCAACTATATTTATTTGACCTTACATGTGTGTAAAACTTTCATACTCAACAGAACTAGAATTTAATAGACTCAAAAGTCAACATTTTTAGGATTTTGCTTTAAAATTAAGATGAGGCGTCAAGGTATTTTTTATTCAGAAACACTTGTCCCATAAGTTTACCGGCCCAAAGCCAAAAGTCACATTGTTTAGGTATCAATGACTTTTGAAAATGACTGACCCTTTCTTCTGTAGAACCATAGAGCAATTTGGCAAATACTGCAAATGTACATACGCTATTCCTCCAATTTATAATGCAACCACACCTAGTGTCATTCATTTCTTCCTTGCTTTACTTGAACCATAGAGCTCATGGATACTACCCCAAAAAGAAACTGATCAGTATGGAATTATAAGGACCTTATCTCTTACTGGGAGTGCCCCAGGAAGAGAATGTGTACTTAACACTGTAAACAAACAACACAGTGTTGTGTTTGTGTCATGTTTTTTGTATTTAATACTTTAAACAAAAGCCCAGTTTTTGCATAAAATCCTGACACATGCACTGGTAGGTCAAAATGCTTCATTTAAAAGGCAGTGGACACTATTGGTAGTTAGTCAAAATAATTATTAGCATAACACATTACTTGGTAACAAGTAATGGGGAGAGGTTGATAGTAAAAAATATTGTGAGAAACGGCTTGTGAGAAACAGCGCCCTCTGAAGTGACGTAGTTTTCGAGAAAGATTTAGATTTTGAGGTCTCAAAATCAAGCATCTGAAAGCACACAACTTTGTGTGACAAGGATGTTTTTTTTCTTCATAGTTATCTCTGGACTTTGACGACCAATTGAACTCAAATTTTCACAGGTTTGTTATTTTATACATAATGTTGAGATACACCAAGTGAGAAGACTGGTCTTTGACAATAACCAATAGTGTCCAGTGTCTTTAATATAGTCATGGCGTGGCCGAGTGATCAAATACACTGGCTTTAATAATAATCTAATATTATACAATGCAAGTAGCGTGTCTGTTTGTGTAAGAAAAACTCCAAGGTGCCTATAGATCGGGCTGCAAATTTTCTTACAGCATTTTTTAGGGCTTCTGATCATACTGCAGGGGGGGGGGGATTCTGTTTTTTTTTTCGTATTTCACATACCTTTTCTGAAAGAGGATGAACGAATGCAAGGTACATGTATGAAAGTGCAGCTGATTATTTACAAAAACGTGCTAACGAAAACACCGTTGACGTCGCGCAGCACGAACTGATATGCGGTTGTATGTTTTCATCCAGGTTTGGAATCGTTCTGAACCCCAGCCTGTTTTAACAACCTCTGAAAGACTGTTCCATGACTGAACTGCTTTAGCTTTTTTGATCGGCATAGTGTGGGTTCAAGTCCTATTAACCATGCTTCTTCGTTCGTATAGGATATAAAGCCATAGGTCCCATGTGTTCATTTGTTTAATTACGATAAAGCCAGTTACACTTATTGCTAAGTGAAGGAGTTTGCCCAGTGTATGCCACAGCATCCATCTTGTAAACCCTGACAAGGTCCCACATTAAACGGTCGCATAATTCGAAAATATTAAAAATCTGCCTAAAATGTTTAACTTCATTACAACAGTAAAAAACACTGTGTGGACATATGTCCACAAAGTCCACAGTGTTTCAAGTTCCTACACGTGTAGGCCTAATTTTGGTGTCAGACCCACATGTCGTTTAGTGCTCAAACACCACTCGACACTGCCCTTTATCACAAAATACAGTACAATCGGACAATCATTAACAAGAAGAGTCACAAAGACACCACGTTTGACACGTTAATTAAACTTTATCGGCAAAAAGAGACAACATTTGACCAACACATGGATTTCTGGTCTTACACGATTATAATACTCACACATGACGGCTACAGTAATGCCCTCCAACTAACGAAGCTTATCAATCCTCATAACGAAAGTAAAGCAAGTGAACGTTCGCAGAATCTACTTTCCTATTTCACCATCTTGTTATTGAAAGTAGAAGTAAAATTGCAGACTGGATAATGTGTACTGGAGAAACTGTACAGAAAGAAAAATGGTACAAATTTAATATTCATCCGTTTATGTGTAGGACATGGAGAGAGATAAACTTCCGTACGAAAACAACCTTCAAAATGATATTTCTAACCTAAAGTAAGAAAAACAAACAATTTATGTAAGTAAGAATGGTACAAGTGGGCGTGTGTACAAACATTCTGTTTTTAATTAAAGTTGTTTTAAGTTTACATTGGTAGCAAGCTTGATGATGATATAAGTTTTAAGGCAATTTATTATTTACACACCAATCACTCACATGAAATTACACCTTTACTACACACAGTCACTGAGTCAGTCTCGGATCACTCATGAGTCAGGACTCACGTACGAGTCACACACTGACTGACTCAGTTGTCAGTGCTAACTAATAAAAGATGACACAAACTCTAGTCTACAATATATGCAGAGACAAGGAAGGTAACAGCATTTTGAACTTGAAGTAAGCTAGTGGTGAAGACAACATACCCATCATACAAGTCCTGACCAAAATCATCATAATTAGGCCTAATTGGTTAATGAAAATCGGCAGTAAATTCTGCATCTTTTTCTTTAGCCCCAATTTTTTGTGTGTAAAATTCAACCTCAACTCAATCAAAGTCCTGTAAAAATGAACGCTGTGCTTATGGTTTGTATATCTACAGAAGTGACACTGTGGTGAGTCTATCATTATTATCAAGACAAAATTATGGCATAAATGTTGAAAATCCCGGTAAAAAGAGGAGGGGGAATAAAATAAACAACATTAAATAATATCTGCTGGTGCATCGTTCAATTCAACCACAAATTTAATATTAACCTATAATTCCTCTAGACGAAAACACTGCAATTCACCATGACGCACACACATCCACAATATTCTCTAAATTCAAAATTAACATCAGTTTTAGATAAGCAAAACGAATAAATCTCACTTTATTTCACGTACAGTTCCGTGGTTTTCCTTTGACATGTCAAGTATTGTCCGCCATCTTGAACATTTTCCTGGTTTGATCACGTGATTGAATTTCATGCATGTGTGTAACAAGTGCGGTGTCAAAAGAGGGCGCCCTTTTAAAAGGAGGCCGCCGCGCGGGGTCCAGAGTGTGCGGCCGCGGGATTGATTATTTTTGTCTCTGCTGATACTCAGCATTGTATGTATACCAGCCTTTATTTTGCCCATACTCTGCGTTTTTTTGCTGCATGGTTATAACTAGTTTGATTTTTGTTGGTTGGAGCATGGAGGAATAAATTAATTTATTCCTCCATGGTTGGAGCGTTGGAGCATGAAAAGGGCAATTACTTTAAATCGTACAAAATGATTAGTGCTCTCCTGTTTATTCTCAATTTCAGACGAAGAGCCATTTTACCCCCAAAGCTTTCCCCCACCCCAACTGTGGTTCACGTAACATAAAAGTATCTGGAATATTTGCAGACAATTTGGACCAAAAGTTGTCTATCTAGTAAAGCACTAAACTAAAGTTTTCAGAATTGTTTATCATTTTGATCCTCTCAGCAAGCAAGCAGAGCAGCATATTTGTACAGCAGAGCCGCATACTTATTTATTTATTGGTTTTTGTTTGGTTTTCCATATAACTTATATTTTGCCTTTGTTCGTTAACGTTGTATGTATTACGTCATGTTTAATCATTATTCCATTTGCTTGTAACATTACTCTTCATTCACTACCTAAGTGTTTTGTTTATTTGTTTGGATTTGGAAATAAAGTGAAATTGAATTGACACCATAAAAAGCTGTTTTATTCACATTAACAACGTGTACATGTTCGAGTGAACTGACTGCGAATATCTGCACAAAGTGTAAGCGAGGTTAAAGGGGCTGGCAGGCAGGCGTTATTCATTACCCTCATGCAGTCAAAAATGTTCAGGCTAAGCCAGATAGGGCAAGGGCTCTGGGTTCTGGTTTACAATGCTGCCCTCTATTGATATCAACCAAAGTAGGCCTACTTGTTGTACACTGACAATGCAAAAAATGCCAATTCTATGCTGTATCTGAACTACCAGATGTTGCTGTGGTTCAATTCAATTCAATTCAATTTAATTTACATTTTACTTCCACAATATAATGGATAAGTAGGATTTGAAACTTTGCATGGTGGAAGTAAGATATAGAAAAGTTTGCGGTAACACCATGTAATAACAATCTCTAAATGAGTTGGGGTGGAAGAAGACGATCAGAGCATACTGATCGAAACGTCGAGTTAATCCAACGGTTCTTTTCAGAACCACCCCAACTCATTTAGAGATTGTTATTACATGGTGTTACCGCAAACTTTTCTATATAATATAATGGATCACAGCACCATAAGCTGCCCTTAAAATCACCCTTTATATAGCAACAGCCTCAGCCGGTAGACCGGATACAGTCTTACCTTGCCTCTCATTGGTCATAGTGTGGCCACCCTGTCCTTTTTAATACACAGATTGATTCTGTATGGATTTCTTAAAATAGTTTGAGGATTTCTGCTTAGATATTGTTTTCAGTATGATTCCATTGAGGTTTATTATGTAGTTTTCTGATTAATTAATAGTATGTGTTTCCAGTAGTTTATTTATGATTGTGCTTTATTAATTTTGTCTGTATTGCATGTATTAAAAATGAATTTCCTCCATGGTAGGACCAATAAAAATTGAATTGAATTGAATTGAATTTATCTAGTAGGCCGCAGAAAATTCTGCGTAGTTTTCACCAAAGAAAAAATATCTATATTCTGAGGCTTGAAAAAAAAGTAATGGGTTCCTCAATTTAGTAGTGGGCTCTAATCCAACTTAGTCCAACAAGGGTAAGCGGTTCAACGAAATGCTTCATGTTTAGATATGGGGCCATCATTGCATGCATTGCTGAAGTTAAATCTGGGGCAATCTGTGCTGGGCGAAATTTGTTAGTTTTGGGCAGGTCCGATCGGCACCGCCCACAGTGGCTATAACACTGGAAAGAAACCCACGCATCAATCTTTGTACATTTGTACATTATCAAATTTATTCTTAAGTTTTGTATATTAAAAGAAAACAGTTTTACAGTCGTCTCAGACTCAATTTTTTTTTTCAAGTACAATTTAAACCTAATTTCCATGTTGGCACCATCCATGCCTCAAATATTTGTAGACATAATTAGGAATTCCAGTTAGTCATATGTATGCAAGGCATCTGATGCATAACCACAGTACTAGTAGTGTAAATATCATATATACAAATATATACACACCACTCAAGCACAAGACAGGTAGAACTACAATAATTGGAAACAACAAAAAAGTTGACATACAATTAATTGACTCAATTGAACTTCACACACATTTCATCAATCCGTAGACCTAGACTTGTTTCCAACTCAATACAAAAAGCAGCATAGTCATTTTAAAAATAAGATCAAGTTTAAAAAAAAAAATCGTCCGTGGTTACACTTGATAGTCACAATCTTACCAGATATCAGTTCATATTGAAGTTTAAAGCCTTAAGAATTGTTGTGAAAAAAACTAAAAGTGTACACAAATTCAATGGATGGTGCTGTATAAACGGCTGTTAAGTGGGATACAAACACTGATCAAGGTAGTGTGGGTATACAATCAGTTTAAATGGCAGGTACACCCCAAGCGGTTCAGACTACACGGCAGAGACATAATTAGCAGCTATGGCCGGCTATGACTTTATCGCCACGTGAACATGTGTTGAAGCACAACACCCCTTAGAAACAGCCTAATCAACAGCTGTAGCCACAGCCGCCAACTTGTACACTTCCGAATGCTCTAAATTCCAAAACTTTAAAGTCATGTCATTCAATCAGACATTTGTATTTCACCTTTTGCACGTGAAGATATTGGCCAGACAAATCATTTCTTTGTAATCAGTGTTCGCATCAAGGAAATCTCGTTCGAAATAGAAACTTTTTTGCTTTGTGCTTAAGTACATGTGTGTGATGTTATGCGTCTATTGCAGAGATGTGACGGCGAGAGATGCAACAACCTGCGATTAGAAGCTGTTTACGGTCCCCAAAACGCAAGTGCCAACACAGGGTGCTTGAATAGACTGCACATCGAGTTGTGCTACATTTGGACCAGATAAGGCATTTAGCAACCATATGACAAGAGAAAACTGGTCCCTCCATGTTGAAAGGCATGGTCTATTAAGCAACAAGTACTTGCAAATAGCCTTAAATTTAAGCAAAGTAAATGTTAAATGGGTTAATAAAGACTGCACTTTCTGGAATAAATGGAGGTTTACTGCCTATGATGTGTAAATATTAACACATAAACTTATAAAATTAGCCCCGTGTTTTTCAATACTCTGTTTGGAAGTTAGAATTGTTCACGGGTTGATCTAGTTGTGTTGAATATTGAAAAGTAAATATACTGCGTACAGGGATGTGATTAGATGAATGTACTAATCAGGGGGGTTACAGACCTTAAACATCACTCGAAATACAGCACTACATGTTTGGATTCAATGTGGACTAGTACTTTCTCCCTTAGGTGACTGTTTCACTTCTTTCAAGAAAAAATGTTAAAGCTCAAGGTGTTTTTTCCTGAGAAATCACATATTCTTCAAAATGGACAGCAAGATCCCATTCAGATTTACTTTATTTAAGCTTTGATTCACGAGTAATAATAATGGGTGGTAGCTCTCTCTTCCCCCCACCCCCTCCCCCAGGTCCGTATGCTGATGAACAGATATGTTGCTGCATGCAACAATTGGGTTGCCTGGCTAAGCAGTTTCACAAATCACTTGTGTAGGCTGCCATTGCTGAGATCAAACAATGGCAACGCACAGGCAACGCACAGGCATTTATGTGCCGTGCAAAGCTTTCAGCCAATGATAGCTTGTCACTTATCTCAGTGAGGGCGCTGTTTGGGTCTTGCGACATCCTAAGCAAGGGGCCTTTTAACTCCAAAAATGAACTTGCGATCGACTTAAAAGAATTAAAGTTAGTTGATGTTCAACATATCTGCAATGATCATTTTTACATTTTGTGTTTTTATTTATTTAAATATTTATCACACACACATAACCTTAATCAAATAAATATGAATATTCGTATGAACCTTGGGGTAGCTTTTTCCAAACATGGAGTATATATAAAAACAAGTGACATACAATGTATCCAAAGCCAACAAAGACAATACAATTTTCACATGACTATTGTTGCACAATTCACTTACTCTTACCCGACAAAAACTTTTAGTGCTGTTGTGATAAATACCAGTAGTATGTTAATGCTAACGCCTATGCTTTCCACACTTTGTTTTCCCTTGCAAAGAGAAACAAATCCCAATTGGAATGTAAATGCACATTGCCAGCCCAGCTTCAGAGCAATCAAGCACCGTTTTGCAGAATCAGTCTTAGAACCATACCACGTCCACAAATACAGGGGGTACATGAAAATGAAATAAATTTACACAACAGGAAAAACACAAGTCTATAATTAAAAGCTGCAGAAAAGTAAAGATATACAAAAAACAAAAAAACAACAACAACAATGAAACAAAGTTATAGTTATTCAAAATTTCACACTTTAAAATACGAGGGCACGCTCATCAATCTTACCACAATCAAACTTCTTTCATGTGGCCTTTGAAAAGCTTAAAGATAATTTACGCTACAGAGTGCAGGATATCACGGGACAGTTCCCCCCCCCCCTCCCTCAAAGTCATTTCAATGTCAAGCTTCAAGTTCTTCTGCGATTGCAAATCTATTCTGTTTAAATATTTTTGTTTAAAACCGACAACATGTCAACTTTTCGTATTGCATGAAAATTTACTTGACGATTAGTTTCGAGAGAACGTCAGTTAATTAAAAACATTTGCAATAGATTATTACTGAATATGACAGAGGCATGCCCACTTCATTTACCAGCAGTGTACACAAAATTAATGGCAAAGTTTTCAACTCCCGGAGCTGCATGTTGTAAAGACGCTAATCGATTGACAAGTATTCTTCCTGCTGTTTATTCCCCTTAAAAGAACAGAGTATCAGGCCTGAGCACATATAAAAGCAAACAGTAAATTTCAGATTTGTTTTTCTTCAAGATTTCACAACATAATAATCAGGAAGTTTCATACATTAGAGCCTGTACATATGTAGGGAGTCACTTAACTATTTTACAGACAGAAGGAAAAAGTAAGTATAGCCAATCTTTTGTTATAAAGGACCGTGGATATTTGGTTTGCAATCAAAGACCGATGTTAAGATTTTGGTGCAAACGTGCTGCTATATAAAAATCCTTAAAAAACTACTGCCCTCCGATTTCATTTCTTACATTTTCACATATTTGACACTTCTAGCTGGTTCTCCAATGGGATCTGAACTGATCTGGCTGTCGTAATACATTGCTTTTGTAGCACTGTGGTTGATCCACACTCTTAAGTCAAGTAGTCGGTACATTCCTTCCAGTTTTGCGGTTCATTGTGGCTCACACGAAGACAACGGAAATCCTCTCAATCATTCTCAAATGTCTTTAAACCCAAACAGTGTCCCTCTTGCAAGTTGTCCATCATTGCACTACACTTTCCTTGGATGTCACTTGAAGTACGTCGGCGTGTTTATTCACTTTTATGTCAAAGTCTTTTTTCTCTTTACAAGAGTTTATTTATTTCCTGAACCAATAGAGGATTCCTGCGGTGGCTGCTGCTGTCACACTGATGACGACAAACAGACGAAAGCTCTCTGATGTTTCCATTTGGTAAGTGAGGGCCGATCTCTGGAAAATACAAACGATTTAAAATGACGATGAATATTTTGGGAAAAAAGTATGCAGGGGTGAGAGTCATTGCTGACTAATAAAAAAAAGGCTGAAACTTTGATCCAGATCTTAGGAGGTATGTTGAAACAATTGGCATTTCCACCTTTCGATAGCCACTGGAGTTATAAATTTCAAGGAACTGGTATGGAAACAGTTTCCACAGTGCTAGGGAAATAGTATAAAGCGCAGGATTTTATTTTTACGAGAAATTATCACAATTTGCCAGGCACACATGAAGAAGTCTAATCACCAGTTATAAGTCTGACAATCTGAGATTTATGCTTTAAGCATTTTTCTCCTAAGCAAAAATAAGCAGGATACCAGTCACAGATTGCACAGTATGTTACATGGTACTTTGGCTGATAACTTTATTCTGGTTAGCATCATTTTGTTGTGCTTAGCTACTTCAGCTCTACGAAGTTGGAGCCAGCAGCCTTCCAATGGCAGACTTCTCAGTTTTTAATTAAACAATGTGACTTTCCCCGTTCAAATGGGGCTTAAAGACACTGGACACTATTAGTAATTACTAAAAAATAATTATTGATGACCAATTAAGCTCAAATTTTCACAGGTTTGTTATTTTATGTATATGTTGAGATACACCAAGTGAGAAGACTAGAATCTTTGACAGTTACCAATAGTGTCCATTGTCTTTCAATAACCGAAATGTATCAAGATTTCTTACCCATCCTCCCTGCTCTGAAATCCACTGTGCAATCCTTTCACTAGCAATGAATCGGACAATACTGCTGATGATGTTGCTGAAGAACTCCCCAATACCGGCCTTGATGCTGATAGCCAACTGGTAGCCGAAGGAGAGTAGTGCTGCGATCCGACCCCAGTTGATGCCTTGCGTGAATAATCTAAGAAGAAAGAAACCAAAACAAAAGTTGTAAAGATGTGGCACAGTATTTAGGCATAGTATTTTAGGCCTGATACTTCACGGGGGAAACGAAGGCCATTGCCTGTACGAAAATAGCCACAAAAATTGTCTAACTATGGAAGGGCAATTCCAGTTTACGAGGGAGTCCTCTTACCTTCTTGCAACTCCAGCGAATGCTTCGTAGGCTGTGGCGGGTGTTATTCGTAGGTTGGTTATCATTTCTCGGAATTCGCATTCATATTGTGAGTTGATTTGGTCGCCTATTTGGGCAAGACGTCTGCCGATTTGTGAAGTGGGACTGTCAAAATGAAAGAGAAACAATCATTTATTATTTAATCAATACATTTAATACATTTGGGAATTGTATCATTGAATTATATGGAAGAAACAAGAAAAGAAAAAAACCCAAGAATTTGGAAAGGCGTGTGTTGCAAAATGTACACATTTACATACATACCTGCTAAAAATATACAATATGTACAGTACATTCCAATGCAATCACAGTGTACGCTAATGTATGTAAGTGGCCCATTACTAAAAATTTGCTTGCATTGAAGTCTCTCTGCATACTTGGTGGCTGCTCTACTGTACATGTACTGACAACCAAATACACTCTACAGCATGTATAGTTGGGGTTAGGGTTAGGGTTAGGAAAATACATTCAGGGTGTCAGAAAATATGCAGTGACTGATTTCCCTTGCATTAGCAAAATGCTACACACCAATTGCTACTATAAAAAAAAATTGCTATTCTGTATTAGCATTCAGTGTGTAACTTTTTCAGTTATTAGGGGACCAGTAATGTTGTCATTTCACAAGTTCGCCAGTTTGTTCACCTGTCCATGATTTATGGTTCCCTCTCAACTCTGTGGGACTTATAAGTTGAAGCATTTTGAACCATCACTGATTTACATTGATAACTCAAACTTCACTAGCCGGCCGAACTACTCGGACAGAACTGTGAGTGGTCCTTCGATCTTTTAACTGGCAGTTTAGCCAGCGCCCAATTTCACAGTAATATTGCTTAACAATTTTTGGCTGGTAACCTTTTTCTAGTTATCAAATTTTTGTTGTGCTTAGCTAATTTTGTGTGTGCTCAAGCAGCTCTATGAAATTGGGCCCAGGGGATCACCGTTATTAGGGAGAACACTGAACTACATCTACACTCTTACCTGAGAGGATTGTCCGTGAAGCACTGGAAGTCAGGAATTCTGGGGGTGGCTATGGCCAGCTCACTGTCCTCCGATTGCAAATCAGTCTGGTACCTCTGGTACATATAATTCCGCACAATGGATTCAGTCTGTTCGGTCACACTCTCCTCATTGTGTGGGGATAGAGTCTCTTGCTGGGTCTCCGTCAGGGAGGACCGATAACTGGCCATGTCTGGGGCCGTCGTTGATGTCCTACTCAATCTCCTTTTGGCTAGGTCTGCTGTAGGGGTGTCATCCAGTCTCATAACAGGGTGGGCGGAAGGCAATGGATGCTGCTCTTGTTGTTGTGTGTTCTCCTCGTCGGTTTCTGAGATAATGAGATCAAGAAGGAGTATGAGAGTTACACGAAGCTCTTCTGGTACGATGGGTAGTGCCATGTCTGATGTCGAGTTAATACGCCAAGAATTCAGCACTCTTTGGAAATACAGTAAAAAGATTTTAGTTCTTTCAAGTTGAATTCTTATACTACGTACAGGAGCACAGTCTGTGATCAAAACTGGACGAGTAGATGAGGTAACCCGTCTGCAATGACAACAAAATATTTGATGTCTTGCTTCGTGTATGCGTACATTCCTGGTATCAGCTTAATGTGTTCATTAGACAATAGGTGCTTGACATGTACACAATGTCTGGTTCCCAACACAGAAGCCCAAGATAACTGGCAATGATTATAATCTTCAAACAAGCGACATGTGTAATCATCAAAATGGTAATCCCATTCACTCGCCGTCTCTTTAAATAGGCGAGGAGCGGGGAACTAACGAGTTCAGCTAGTATGCCAACTGGTCACGGACACCTGCTACGGGCCAGCCACAAGCACTTCATAGCCACACTGGCGTGGCTAACAACGTCCTAATGAGCATGCTCAGATCACCCCGTAGCAAGCACATCCGGCTAAGCGAAAGTTTAAGGACTTATTTACTGACCGGCCAACATTGATTACATGCCTACCTACATAGGTTAGTGTCCTTGCCGGAGCACACCGAGTGGCGAGATGCAATTTGCCATCCACACATGTTCAACATTCTTAATGAGATATGGATCGGAATAAGTTGATTGTTTTGGACTAAGAGCCACTGGACGGACAAATCAAGGACGGCTAAATGAGATTGGACCCTTGATCCTGGAGTCTAACTCGGAGGAGGGCCAAGGTTGGGTCAGGAGGAAGTTAAGACTACATGAGATGTAAACATTGTGTCATTAATTGGAAATTGTTAAGGTGAAGGTTGGGATCATTCAGCGGTCTCTGTGTTGTTGTTACACTTGGTGACTAAAATTGATTACACGTTTGATAAGAGTATGGCAGCTTATGATTGGAGTTATGGTCAATTAACTCATCAAAGGAAGTCGTTGGGAAATATAATAACATCGATACCTGAATTTTTAATAACTTTACATGAACCTTATCAATAGATGAACTCCTTATGACCTCACATGGACTTTATCAATACATGGACTCCTATAAAAAGGTCACACGGACCTTATCTTCACATGGACCTTATCACAACATGGACTACTAATGAAGTCACATGGACCGTATCAATACATGGACTCCTAATAACTTCACATGGACTTTATCAAAACATGGACTCCTAATAACTGTTCATGGGCCTTATCTCTCACATGGACCGTATCAATACTTGGACTGTTACATGGGTCTTTTTCATATGAAGTCATCAGCTGCATGAAATCATTTTGAGCATCACAAGACAAGGTTTGAAATTGGCGGTCGCCTGGTCGCCAAAAGTGTCACAATAAATGAGGGGTACCAAGTATTGATGTGCTAGATTTAAAGTTGCCGTGATCGCAATCGTTTACCACGATCAATTATCAAGATCGTTCATTTCAGGATACAAAATTTAAACATGCATGCACATACATTATAGAGCTTGCTCTCTGTTCCATATAACAATACGCAGGCAATTTTTTATTAAATTATAACCTCTTACTAATATACACATTACTCATGTCGCATAACTTTTTTCCCAATTGGCAATGTGCGTGGTCACCAGATCATTCAGATTTTATTTCAAAAGAGTTCTCTAAAACCTATCCTCAAGTCATGAACCCACAAAAGTGTTACTAAATGGCAAAAATAAGGGGATAAGATCGTCAAAAAACACAAGTTTGCGAACGCGCATTGGTTAATATATCAAATTGGTAAAACAGATAAGTCTGTTTGTTTTGACGATGCCTGTAAATTATAATGTATACATTTGTACTTAATTTATTTAATAGTCTGTATTTATTAACTGCTTATCAATATTCTGTAATTACGTTGCACAAGGTTGTAAAATAACAATGATGCAACGAAGCAAGCAGACCCCCCCTCAATACAAAATCCAAAACAAATAAACAAACAAACAAACAAACAATCAAACAAAATTAACAAACAAATTCAAAAAGTAAGTACCATTTAACAAATTGTTTGCACTAACACTGCCATATATAAAAAAATCATAATTTCACCCAATGCCAACACCCCGCATTTAAAATAAAATCTAACCGAAAACAAATAGCATCACAAAACAAATACAATCCTCTGGTTGCAAATCTACATCTATGCCACCAACCAGTCTGCAAGCTTCCATTACATGTATAAACACAAGTGTCCAACCACCCAAAAAAAAGAAATACAGTAATTGTTTTCGCTCCGCAATTATCATGCAAATTGCAGTCAGTAGAAATCTCATTAAAAAAGAGAGAATGGAAATCAGTGAGTTCAGGGTGAGGCCACGAGGTGACACAGATGTCAGCAAGATACAAAGTGCGGCTTACCCCCTAGGGGCAATGTGATGGCTTCATTGTTATGGTAATGAGTTACTCTACCAAATGGAGGATGATCTCATACCACATTGTTTTGCTAACGAGGGTGTCAACCATCAACAACTACGCTCCAGCCAAGATGGTTGGAGATAGGAAGTTGACTTATGGATGACCCTCAAATTGGATGATCAGCATGCCAAGACAAACAATTTTAATATGGGGACGAAAAACTATTACTGCTTGCCGAGAAGATTTCTAAAAAGCAGGGTCCAATTTCGTGTTTTTCAGTTTTCTGCTAAGATGAAGCAGGATACGAGTTACAGATTGTACATGCGACATGATATTTTGGCTGGTTACGTTATTCTGGTAAATGAAATTATTGGGCCCAGAGTGGCAACAATAAATTATAGCTTCATTTGAGATGCACTATTAAATTAAATTTCAATTTCAATTCAATTCAAGTTTGGTTCATTTTAAAAATACATCACCAAATAAAAAGTCACAGACTAAGAGAATTTGGTTTACAAAATTACATTAAAAATATATATAATTTATGTATGATAATATTAGGTTAATTACAATATTTATACTTCATTGTGGTATAGTAAATGTATTAAAAAAGGATTGTACAGTAGTGCAAAGGGACCCGCAATCTACAGTCTAAAGTCCGCAGCAAACTTCAACGCATGTAGTTGTGTTTAACATTTGAGGGAACTACTCAGTGCCAAGGTTGGAGCAATTCCAAGTCACTGATCACTATGCAACAGATTGCTGCAGGGTTTTTATTTCAACTGTGATTGCGTTTTGGGTGCCTTGAGGATCACCTACATTACATCTGTACATATAGTACATGTGTTCATGGTGTATTTTTGTAAATTGTTGTTTACATACTGTAATTTATGTGCAAAAGTAAAGATTTCCTTCACCTTGTTCTCTAATACATGAAGGACAGTATAAAAATTGGCATTTCAGCCACAATTATGGCTGCGATTGTAGCTAAGGGCATCAATTGACACACATGCATTTCAACACAGGACTACACGGCAATCCAGCCGTTACCCGTAAATTAGGACTTTGCTTTTATTCAGTGCAGTCTCAATGATTACACTTAACATACACTGTACATGCAGGTTGTATTGATTTGAATGAGTAAGTACATGTATTATGATTCATGTTTTATAGACACAAGGATAAACTTACCCTGATGTCCACTTAAAACAAGCCGTGCACTCGCACTCACAGGTGATGAACACAGACACACACACTGGGGTGAAAAGTGACCCATGGTTTGTTTCATTATCGTTTGAGTTTGACGACCACAGGTTACAGCTTCCTCCTCACGACCTCAGCCAAAGATGAGGTTCACCTTAATTCTCAGCAAATTGAGAACAGGTTTGACTGATTTCCAGTGATTTCCAGAACTCCAGTGAGCCGAAAGGGAGTTGGATTTCTCTTGACAGATGGTAGAGATTCAAAACTCCCACTACTATCGGAACTCAAGGTTCTGTTCAATTGTTCAAGTGCTGTTAAATGTAGTTTCTAACAACAGGTGACAACAAGTGTTATGCTGGAAAAAGGATGGGCGGTGGAAAAGGAAATCCACAAACACTTCACCAGGGATGTCAACTGTCCTGGGAATACCAAGAAAGAGGCACAAGTTCTGTGTAAAAACTTAAAACACGTCTTGTGACGAACTGGAAGACAGTAAACTAACCACAAGATCTCGACAAGTTCACTTGAAAATATGTTTAAACTGCCAAGGTTGACCACGATCTTTCTTCAGTTCATGCGAATAATATAATCCAGAAACTGTAGAATTTCTTCAGAGATCTGCAAATGGGTGCAGGAACTTTATGGGATTCTATGTTGTCAAAAAGTACTGCTTGATTTCAATGTATTCATGGGCTGTAGTAAGGCTACTGCACCCTTGATAGTGCTGCACATGTGCTGCCAGAATAAGTACTGAAGTGAGAAGTTGTAAACACGGATTATTATGTTATGCCTTCGGCTGGTGCAGTGTTGGCAAGATCAAAGTCATCCCTATTCTTAAGTGTGGTGACACATTGCACCACTAGACGAACGAACAAAGGACCACTGGATCCTATTTTGGGCGCCGACTCATCTGTTGTTGTGACTGGTGAGGTTAATGCTCATGAATTATGCAAGAGGTTCAGTGGTGGATGATGAATAATGCATTGACTCACTTGACTAGCCTGTTGGTTTGATATGGTTGGTACAATAGCCTTTGCTCTATGGTGGAACAGTGAA
This sequence comes from Asterias rubens, assembly GCF_902459465.1. Lineage (NCBI taxonomy): Eukaryota > Metazoa > Echinodermata > Asteroidea > Forcipulatida > Asteriidae > Asterias > Asterias rubens. Next base: position 10,698,808 of record NC_047067.1, read on the forward strand.
ACCACTGAACTCTGAATCTGTTTACTCGGGGAATTCCTGTGGCAAGCAAAATACAAACCCTCATGACTAAATATTATTATGAATGCTTTCCAAGTGTACACACTTGAAGAATAGTCAAAAACAGAGCACAGAAGTCTAATGTAGTTTATCTGGGGAAATTCCTGAGATAAAGTAAAATAGCTCATGGCTAAATATTATTATGAATACTCTTCAAGTGTAGAATTAGTAAACACCGATGAACCACTGAACTCTGACGTGGGGTATTTTGGGAAAATTCCTGTCTTGCAAAATAAAAATTTTCACGGCTAAACAATGCTCTTCAAGTACACTGCACATAAGAGGCATCCCTATTGTCCTTCAATTTGTCAGGTTTTTTATACTGTAAATATATTAAATATAAGCATTTTGGGTAGGTGAAAATTGCTTTTTTTTTAAGACAACATTTTTCAACACTGATTAACCCAGGCTTGCTGAAAAACTATGTGTTAAAGTAAATAAACCTAGGTGGAAACTAATTCACGTCTTAACAATCACAGTTTCTGCACAAGTTATTCTGCCCCAAAATAACAGAATTAATCTAAAATAAAAAACACTGGTCAGTGAGTCCACTTTTAGAAACTAATCATCATGGTTTAGACTTCAACTTGCGCTTGTGTCGGGTACGCTGACAGACATGCCACATAACCGATTCCATCATCACTGTCCTGAGTTTATCAGCAGTTGACCGCACTGTCAGGCCTGATTCTTTACGGAGATAACGCAGACGATATGCTTTATGCCCATGAAATACTCCAGTAGAAGTTTACAATTTTTTTTCTAAAGTGTGCAGGGTGTCCTTTACCAAGGAAAAAATGCCTTGGTGCCCATGTCCTTTCAAAAACAAATTATATAGGCCTGCACTGTATGGCACTACTCAGGGTCTTAAAGTCAGTGGCACTATTGGTAATTACTCAAAATAATTATTAGCATAAAACCATACTTGGTAATACAACATTGTGAGAAACGGCTTCCTCTGAAGAAATATAGTTTTCGAGAAGAAGTAATTTTCCACAAATTTGATTTCGAGACCTCAGATGTAGAATTTGAGGTCTCGAAATCAAGCATATGACAGCACACAACTTCGTGTGACAAGGGTGTTTTTTCTTTCATTATTATCTCACAACTTTGATGACCGATTGAGCTCAAATTTTCACAGGTTTGTTATTTCATGCATATGAGATACACCAAGTGAGAAGACTATTCTTTGACAATTACCAATAGTGTCCACTGTCTTTAAACCATGAATTTGCATACCTGTTTGAGTTGAGGAGTATGTGCGGTTTCTTTCCATTCGACAAAACATGTAACAGTGTATCACAGCTTGAAGTAATCAAACAGAAACAAACTTCTCTGGTAATTTTTAGCTTTAGTCTTAGTTTTTTATACATTTTTAGCAGCCTACATACGTATACAGGAAGTACACAAACAAATGCAGACCAAATTTTCTGGAAATTCAAAAACGCAATCACATACAGAAAATTTTGAAATACGAGAAGTGAAAACCCAAACAATCGATTTTGATGTCAGTTTATTATTAGAACTGTAATCTGGCATGGAACCATGGGAACAATCTGTTCTGATGTGTACCACTCATTGAGGTTTTGCGTTTTGAGGAAGTTGGAAAGCACTGGTCACTCAAGATTGGAACAAGGGCCTTCCCCTTTTAACATCATGTACAGACACGCTCAGTAACAAAGAGTATTCCAAAATTGGTAGGCCAATCAGGGGAATTTCATTATTTCAAATATTAAGGGGATTCAACAGCATATGGTTACATCATGAAAGTACCAGATATGGTGACATCACGAAAATACCGATATCCCTAACAATTTAATATTTTACCGACGGACACGCCTGTACTTGTCCAATGCATTGTCAGTGTTTTGAGTGTACTGTACTACTACTACTACCAGGCCTGGAATTACACAGGCACTATTGAACCCAGTCTTGGCCTTTGTGCCCCTTGGAAAGTTCTCCATAGACTAATGTATATCCAATGCAAGTGCCCTTTGTAAAATGAAAATGGCCTTGCACACTCAAAGATGGAATCCTAGGCATGTACTACTACTCAATGTGGGTGACACCCAAGTCAGATATCTGGGTATTTTCAGTTAAAGTGATGTCATTAATATTGGCTCTGGTTCAAAAATATTGGCTGTGTTCCAAGCTGGACTCTAAAATGTGTTTTCAAAAAGAGAAGGTATTACCCCCAACCACTCCCAACACAAACAAGTTATCTTGTGCCAAGATAAACAAACATCACAATTGTGTTGCTTTGTTTACTACATGGAGGATTTTTTTCATGGTACTTTTTCTTCTTCTGTAACAACAACATGAACAATTCTGTAACAACATTAAAATGAACAGAAAACCTCCTTAACTAAGGCCTAAAGGTTTTCCCTTTTTTTATACTAGAATTGTGATTTTATGAATATTTTATGCTCACAAAATGGTAGATTTGACACAAATATTTATTTTCGGCCGACTACTTACTGTCGACAACAATAATTATCCAGTGCAACCATGGTGCAACACTGTCGTGGTATTCAACGTTCACAAAAGCGCAACGGATATCGATTTCCCTCTCACACATATCAAACCGCACGCCCGTTTATCCGATGTCACAGGGAACCAGTCTAACAATCGATTGAACAACAGAGGGCGCTGTTGCCAGTAATGCCCTTATATGGTATCGCTCGTTTATTGAATGGACGAAAAACATGGCGAATGAAATGACTCTCGGAAATATTTGTTGAAGGATTTTGCCAAAATAAAGACGCAAAAAGAGCGCTTGAAGCGAGAAGATGAAATACCTTGCTTGTTTGACAAACGGATCTTTCATAAAATGTTTATGCAGTTTTGGCAGGGCATTCTTTGACATCTCAAAAAAAAAAAATATATATATCCTGAGGGACCCAAGCAAAAAATCGGGTGAAAGGGCAATCCAACATATTTTTTTTTCGGGGGGGGGGGGGGGGGGGGGGCCTAATTGTCATGCCTTTTTTCCTACAAGTTGTCAATCATTAAACAAACTTTTCTACTAAACAAAGGAAGCCAGCAGTTTAAGTTATCCATAGAGCAAGGTCTCAGATGCTATGAGAATGATTGACACTCCTATTGAGATCCAATTACTTCTTATCTTAATCCTCTGTTGATTGTTATACATTGTTTCAGTTTGTTATATATTTGTAACACTTTTTTGTTTCACATTGTTTCAGTTTAGTATACATTTGGAATACTTTTGCTGTCTCTATGGTTTGATGACCTGGTTTTGTGACCTAACATGGGAAGTGTATTAAATTTGACAGCTGTTGATATGTATTAATTTCATGCATTTTCTATTTAATACATTTTTGGCATTGGTGTTATAAAATAAATTAGTATCCAATATTGAAATGAGATGAGTCCTTTTGATAAAAATAGTGACAAAGTGGTACTGATAATGCTTTGCAAAACAAATAATAATTTAAGTCTCAGGACACCCATACAAATAATCCAATAGTAGCAAACCCATATTTGGACCCCAGTTCCTGAAAAAGCAACGCTCTATTTTTATTTTCATAAATTAGCCGGCACTCGGAACTTTCTAGCTACATGTATTTTGTAGCTAGTGAGAGTGATGAATACTCTACACTCAAATGAGAGAACAATTATTGATGTTGTTGTCTACACGCATGTCATGAAATGAATCCCTGAAGTACACAATAATAACTGCAACCAAAGCATGTGCCCTCTGTATTCATAATTCAATTCATTTAATTAATAAATTCTGGTTGTAAAAAATTTGACTCTCAGAAAAGCAAAATTATGTACTACTGCACAAGCCAAGAACTCTATGGAGAGAAGACAAGGAAGGAAGTTCCTGTTTAAGATGCTGGAGGAAAACCCCAAAGAACTATTCAAGGGAAAACCTTCGCAGTCAAAATTTAGGGACTAAAACCCAATCCACAGCGCCCCAAATTGCTGAATTCATCAAGCTGCTGTGGTCTTTCCCCATTTTGTTTTGTCTTAAATGGAGGGGATGAGAAACGTTGAGTTTAAAAAAGGTAAACAATCATGAATTATTTAGCATTTCATATTTTAAACGTTGCCGAAATCACCCTCTATGATGTTGTAATTTTACACGTTGGCAACCAGTATACAATTGTGCCCCTTCTTTTAAAATACGTTCAGTCAGTGACGCAGAAACGTAAATTCGATCTTGAATACCACTTTAAAGGGCTTCCTTTCCCTTCCATTTAATGCATCACTGCCTGTTAGAAATAACAATACCCTACAGGCTGGTAGTATTATAGAGTATGGTAGTATTTCCTGCAGGCACAGTATCCTGGTGATTAGCAAAGATCACCCCAGATCCTGTTGAGTTGGGATTACCCAGTTTCCAATGTGTACTGCGAAGTCACACAAAAGGAAAAAAAGCTTCCGAATCTTCGTACACGTGTTCCGTGTTCCGGCAAGTTGGACACAAAGGAAAACACTTCACAGAAAACGGAAAGAAACTCGGGTTTATGTTGAGCATTTAAAAATGTTGGTATTACAAATTTGGAATATGATGATTAATAGCAGGCAGCCCATTTTTTTACTTTGGGTTGTTTAGATAATTTGTCAGACATGTGGTGCAATTTTTATAAGGAGGTTTCTAGAAACGCTTTGCTTTCAGGCATTGCTCATAGATACAATACACACAATGTGTAAACAATGGTGTAGACTATAAACAGATCTTGCTGAATTTATTCATGAAATTGCAAATTTGATAAAATCCCCTCGTTCAAACTTTGTATTGCAACAGAAAAACAAATAAATACAGGGCCCATCCCAGGTGCTTTTTTTTACTTTTACTGGGGGCCTTCCGAAACCAAATTTTTTCAAAACAAGCTTTATTAAAACAAGGTCCTTGGAAAATGTTCTATGTGATGTTTATGTAAGTTTTTTTTTTTAACTCTAACTTTACAATTTAGAACACTTCTATACTCAACGTACATGTATTTTATTTCATAATTTTGTGAATTTGATCTTATAAAGAATAAAAAAACAGCTTTATTTGCTTCAATTACAATGCTACGCATGTAATTTGCAATGTGCATACATGTAGTCTAAGAATATGTAGAGCTTTGACAAATTGTTCACTGAACTAACTGGCTTCTAGTATTTCAGTGAAAATCACTGTCAATAACAAACATCTTTGAATGACAAATGAACAATTATACACAACTATTTTATTTGTTTGAAATTAAAACTCCTAAAAAAGAACTAAATTTATTTTTATCACAAGTAAAATCTTCTACACACATACATGAACTGTATGTCAATGTAATGTGCAAAACCAAATCTTGCGTCAGATTCTAAATCCCACTAAATATTTCACACAAAAACGTGAAATAGGCCTCAATGCTCTCGCGCCACCGAAAAAAAACAATTCACTGAACGCTTTATTTGTAACGGCACCAAATTACTAAGTCGGTAAAAAATTGCACTTGACCAATGACGTCACTTGCACAAGTCATATATTTCTAGACACACACACAATGTACATGTTACATGTGTACACGCAGAACAATGGATGTGCATGTACATGTACAAGTCTACCATGTACAATCGTAGTTCCCTTACTAATAAGTGATGATGTCATCAAACACAGCATCATCACTGACTGTACCAGCTCTCAGCCACTAGCCAATATTGACTTATTTGGGCGTTCCCTGTCAAAAAATTCTCATGGTCAATTGTAATGATGAAATTAATTTCCATCACTTACTTAAGAATGTGACACACACTAAAAACGTGTAGTAATTTCGAAAGTAGCATTGTGTATGTGTAAGTACAAATAGAGGCATGCACAAAAGAATGCAGCTCACCCAAAAGAGGAAAGTGCCAGACACAGCAAGACTTTGTAAAACTGTACTGTGTTTTGAGACTTTTAATGGCTCGGCTGAGCAAACAAAAAACAAGGAAATCACCTGATCAGTTTAAAATTTGCATACTTGTGTTCATGATTGTATCCGTATGGCATGCAGTGTTCTCCCTTAAAGGCAGTGGATACTATTGGTAATTATTCAAAATAATTATAGCATAAAACCTCACTTGGTAACAAGTAAAGGGGAGAGGTTGATAGTATAAAACATTGTGAGAAACAGCTCCTTCTGAAGTGACGTAGTTTTCGAGAAATAAGTAATTTTCCACGAATTTGATTTCGAGACCTCAGATTTAGAATTTGAGGTCTCAAAATCAAGCATCTGAAATCACACAACTTTGTGTGACCATGGTGCGACAAGGGTGTTTTTTCTTTCATTAATATCTCACAACTTCGACGACTGATTGAGCTCAAATTCTCACAGGTTTGTTATTTTATGCATATGTTGAGATACACCAACTGTGAAGACTAGTCTTTCACAATTACCAATAGTGTCCAGTGTCTTTAACAGTGGTCTGCGGCTGGCCAAATGCCAGTAAAAACACCTGAAGACCTGTCCAATTCTCTCCAAGTAGTCCAGCTGGCAAGTACACTGTTGAAAAGCTTCCCTATTTAACATGAAATGGTTACTTACATGTATGGCCTAGTCAAAAAGCTGGTGGCCCTTGTAAAATAACAAGTTGGTTAGTCCTGCTGGCTAGTCACTAGAAAGGTTAGGGAAAAACCCTGACATGCACTTTGCAAATTGACTTACATGTATGTATACACAAGTTCATTATTAGAGAAATTTGACAATTTGTTTTCATAATTACCAGTTACCACACATGTACATGTACAAATGTATGTACAGGTGAATGTAATGTATTCTAGTACAGTAGCCTTCAACTTCATACCACATAATTAAAGTGTTTCTGTTATAGAAAATTCTTGTCAACACAAAAACACTTGAAAGACCTTGAACCAAGTGCTTTTGTTTGGAATGGAATAAAAAAAACAAATCTTTTCCTGTAGTGCGTCAACAAAACACCGGGTAATTGTTATCGTATACAACATGGCCAGGGTTTACGACGTTTACATGTTTATTGTGTGAAAAGGAAAGTATCATTTCTGAAGAACAGATTCATTCAAAAACTTTGTTTTCAGCTAACATCCCTCCTACCAAAAATTTCAGCAAATTTGGTCCTAATGTCATGGCAAAAAAATATTTATAAAAAATTAATAATAAACAAACCACAAAAATAAGTAATGTTTCGAGATAACCTCAATGCATGTTTTATTAGTCCATTTTGCATTTCTGCAGTCACAGTGTGAATTTTGGTCAAATGTGACTTCCGACAGTATTTCAGATTGCTCAACAAGTTAACATTGGCAGATTGGTAAAGGGGTTACACCCCTAAAACTATGTTTCAAATCCCCTTAAATCCGACTCACTCCTTTACAATGTATGTTCCGACACTCCATTTTTTGGGGGTATTTAATCCTAAACCTTACCCTAGTCCTAACCATGAATGTATCCCAAGCGTGAACAAAGGGGGGTTATGTGTCGGAACAAACAGCAGTCACATACGATCTTTTCAGATCATTTTTTTTATGACTACCAACTAACTTCAATGAAAAGATTGCATACAATTGCACAAATGAAAAGGTAATTTTCCCTCTTTTTTTCTGTCTAATTTGTCCCGCAATTCTTACCTCTGGTACTCTAGCAAGCTTCCCCCACCATCCAACTCAACACTCATCAGCCTACTAACTCGGCAACTTTTTTTTCTTCAAAATCATCAAACATGCCAAAAGAGGCAGAATGTTAAAACTAGAGAGAGAGAGAGAGGCCCAACCAACCTATTCAAAAACAAGTCCCAACATGTTTTTCTAACAAACTCCAAGTGCAAGGTGCTGGTTGGGAGGGAGGGAGGGAGAAATGGACGTGATGCAAAAAAAAAAAATGAATGGAATATTTTCTTTGTTCACAATTCCTCTAATAAAAAGATGCCAGGAAAACATTAAAAATAATCAATACTAAACGCGCAACATCCTCAACACAGTTTTTAAAACCAACGTTTATGATAAATACATGGGAGGAGTTAAATACACATTTGTGCACAACATGTAACAATCCATGTTATAGCTACATGTATACACATTCTCTATAGTAATTAAAATACAATGGTTGTTGATGTTAGAGGCTTTTGCATTGCAGTCTGATTAGCCTTTTGTCAAGGCCTTCGTGGCTTTGACAGCTTCATAGAGCCGCTATCCCAAGCGACTGGAAGGGGAGACCACGCACCGAGTGGCGCAGCACGAGGGCCTTTTTCAATCTTGATTCCGGTTTCTGATGTATTTCTATTATAAATCTCAACTTTTGCTACCACCAATCGGAAGCAACAGGGTTCAGTGGGTCAACACACGTTAATTATGCACACTGCCTGGGAAAACAACAATCATCCACCTTGGATTCGTTCGTTAATAAAACGTTTTGGGGAAAGTCCACATTTTGATTGGTTTCAGGGTCCAAAGGGTTCGATCAGCAGGCCTGTATGCTTTGTTTTGAAAGGGCAAGGGCACCAAGGCATTTTCTACTTGGTACAGGGCAACCTATGAAGAAATTGTAAATTTCTACCGGGGTATTTCAAGGGCACCGAGGCCTTCATTGCCTCCCTGCAGTATCAGGCCTGCAGCTACATGTATGACATCATCACTACATATGATGACTCATCATTGTTTGGGCTCTTCCAGTGCACACACTCAAGTATGTGTGGCAAATGCAATTGGAATGTTCAACCATAGCTCCATGGTTCAACCATTGAGAAAGGCCGGTCAAACTGTCTGACAGTTCAGAAGAGAGAACTTGGTCATGGAGGTGGCCTGGTTTTCTCAGAAATATTTATAACCCTGGAAGTTTATCTATACATACATCATGTAGGCCTACACATTGTAAATGCCTTTAGGAAACTGGCATACAAATTGCATGTATAAAGCCACAGCAAGGACTCTGTCTACTCTTTGATTGCAGGCCTTGAACTTGGCTCATGAAGGGGCACAGCAATTTTCATCTCATAGATCATACATGGAAGGAAAGTTTAACATCCATGGGTAGTTCTTAACAAAACAAACATGGTGTCGCTATTTTTATCGAGCTTAAAAATAATACTTTTCAATGTTTGACTGACCATGGACTGGCTACCAACCTGCAATGTCTCTAATCCAAATGAATTGTGTCATGTGTGAAATAGGTTTGTCTCTTTTTATTAATGACAGTATAGACACAAAAGCACTTTCTTTCTTCTAAACAAACAGTAATAAAACTATTTCAAACCATTGGTTTTGCTTGAACCAGAACTCCCCCAGGTCATTCGTATTGAAATGATGTCATTAGTTTGGAACTTTTTATCCACACACCCTCATTTGTAAACAAGTTACGGGGGCTTTCTATTGTAGTTCTATTATTAGGCATGTCTTCTTAAGTCTTTGAGTTGTATGCATTCTATACAATACAGTTTAAAAATTAAAAATAACAAGTTTTTATTAATAATTAAAGTGTAACCCCTCCCCCACCCGCTTCCCCAAAATAAAAATAAAAAATTAACAATGAGGAAGAAAACAAAACAAGAATCAGGCCTGAAAACAACTGAGGAGAAACCAGTGTGCAAGCCTGTATGCTTCATTCTTGAAAGGGCAAGGGCACAGGGCATTTTCTCCTTGGTAAAGGACACCCTATGAGGAAATTGTAAATTTCTACTGTAGCATTTCAAGGGCACCAAGGCAATGACCTGGGGGCAGCTGCCTGGGGGGCGTCAAGGCAATCGCCTTCGTTGCCTCCGTGAAGTATCAGGCCTGAGTGTGAAGAACTCCTTAAATGTGTCCTTTTAGCACAAAAAGGGCAAAATAATATTTGATTCAATAGTGATGTAAACACTGTGTAATACATGTAGTTGCAGCTGGTCTGTGTTCAAACGCAGCACATGTTACAAGCAACTCGTTTGCATCACAATAACAGTAAAGGTCACTTGTTTCTTGGACAGAGTCCAAAAATGAGAGCATCACCTGCAACAGCGTGGGGCTTGATTTCACTTGGCAACCGTGGTTGACAACCATGGGTTTGAGAACTGAGAGGGAAGTACGGGCAAGTCCTAACATGTCCTGAAATTTACCGTGCTATTATTTTAACTGGAAGCAGGAGCCAGGAATTTTGTACTATGCGAATCGGGTGCCTAAAACGTTGTGGATTTCCTCTTAACAATTTGTTTACATCATGTGTTTGCATTGTATGCATATTATATGAACAAGAAAATGAGCATGATTGTGCAATAAAAACAAATTAATTGGCAATTTGCCCAATAGTGATGAGTTTTCTAATTTGTTGAATGATTCTAATACATGTGTACACATGACTAATCTGGATAAATTGAACAATTACATGTACAAACATGTGCAACACACACAAACATATTAACAATGAATAAATCAACAATTTGAATAAAAATTATAATATTGCCAACATTTAAAAATCTTTATGGTTTGAAGATCTTAAAATAGTATTTTGGGGCAGATGTCTGAAGTGTCGTGGCCGAGCGGTTATGAGCACCGAATTCAAGTTCTGGTGTTTCTGATCAGCAGAGTGTGGGTTTGAATCCCCAGCCGTGACACTTGTGTCCTTAAGCAAGACACTAAACCATTGCTTCGTCCTTCGGATGGGACGTTAAGCCATTGGTCCCATGTGTTACGTTACGCATGTAAAAGAACCCAGTGCACTTAACGAAAAGAGAAGGGGTTCGCCCTGGTGTTCCTGGTCCAATCGGCAGCAAATTGCGCCACAGCACCTTGTAAAGCATGACATGGCGCTAGCAGATTAGGTCTCATAATTCAAACGTTTATGTAGTCCCACATCTGGCAGGAAATATTGTACGTACAGCGCCAGGAGCATCACTGGGTGACGGACTGACGGACATGTGCACTATATAAGAAGCCACATTTATTAGATATTTTGAAAACAAAATCAAGAGTTAGGCCTATTTTTTTTTAAATATTGTTTTTAGTATTCCTGTAGGCCCACAGTTTACACGTACTGTCATACTCCAAACGTAGTCTCCTAAGTCTAAACAACATGTGATCAAGGTTGCACTTGCAATTTGCATGTAATCAGTTATTATCAATCATGCATCAGTGTTTTCCTCATACATACATGTAATTTGGATGAGAAATTCCGTCTACGATGTACGTGCATCAAACGTTCAGTGCAAATGTGATAACTCAACATCTAGGTTCTTCCAGGCCCCATGCACAAGCTAGCATTATCGGGCCAATATGCGCAACTTGTGAGCCGATACTCAAAAAGTTTGGCTGGTACAGAATTATTTATTATATTATAATTCCACAAAAAACACCAAGAGAAAACCAAATACGTAGGGCACCTGGCCTCCTATATACATGTATAGAATGCTCCAATTTGCACACATAAGGGCTTATAAAACCAAGATCACCAAGTTGAAAAAATAATTCCAAAGACTCTCGTTTCAATTCAGTGTAGTACATGTACACTTCAACCAAACATTCATAGAATGCCCCCTCCCCCACCCCAGTTCTGAAAAAGCCTTGGGGAACCCTTATATACAAACAGTTACATGTAATTTACATCCATGGTGGTACATGTTGCTTCGCCCCATGAAAAACACTCTGTCTATCAATGCCTCATTTCTCGAATAAAGGATATTTACCAGTAGGTCTATGGTACTGAACTTACAGACTAGGCAGTTTGGCTGTACAATGTAGCACAGTAGCTTCGGCATAGTTATGATTTAATACATTTCGTTCTTTTTTTTTTGGGGGGGGGGGGCTGTGTGTGCGTGTGTGTGTGTGTTGGTACACAGGAAATAAACTTGATGAAACTGCCTTCTCTATGTCTAATGGATCCTTTCCTAACACCATTGAGAAAATATTTGTAATAAAAGGACAAAAACTTACCAGATCCCGGAGCGAAACAGTCACAAATTTAAAACTTATCAGATCCCGCAGCGAAACAGTCTGTTTCGCTGCGGGATCTGGTAAGTTTTTGTCCTTTTTATTCAAAATATTTTCTCAATTGTGTTTTTGAGTGTTATTTATTACACATTGAGGATTAAGTTCGTGTTCCCAGAATTTGTGTCATGATTTTTGAAAGTGGTAAAGTTGAGCAAATCTGTTGACTAGCCCTGTTTGTTATGAGCATGGGTCTTTTTTTGTTGACTAGCCCTGTTCGTTATATGAGCATGGGTCGTAACCCTCCGGCTTCGCCATCAGGCGAGGAGGGTTACATTCGTGAATGGTTGCAATACGTTTGCGCAAGTGAAACACACCCCACCCAGGTCTGATGATTGTTACGTCTCCTGTGTAAGTAAAATATCTACTGCCAAATCAAAAATCGTTCGGAAAATGTTCCGTAGTGCGCCACCACTTTCTTACTCATTTTTACAAAAAGAGATATCTCATTGTTTGAGGTAAATTAGATACTTTATTATTTCACATCGAATGAAAAAGTGGTGGCGCCATATGGAAACTTTTCCAATGGTTCTCCCATCAAAATGTGTTATTTTTATTTAAAAAAAAAAAACAATTTGTGGGAAAGAAAATATCCTTTTTTGGTAATTCTATACAAAATACAACGGTGGCAGTCGGCATCACTCCATCAGCTCCTTTTCTGAAAGTGTTTCACCAACTGCATCAAACTGGATGCATTTTAATACCAAACACCAAAAAGTAAACTTTGACCTGGGAACAATGGTCGAGTTGTCTTCCGTACGTAGCACGTATAATACAGAATTAGGAGAGCACGCAAACATGTATCCACGGCGAAGCAAGTTCATGATCACTTTTTTTTGTGTAAAAACAAACTGGGAAGAGATCACGAGTAACACATTCAATTTTTCACACAACAGTAGCATAAATAAAACAAAACTTACCAAAACAATGCACTTGTAAATGGATCACTATCTGTAATTAGGGGAATTCCTTGATCATCATGGTGTAACTTTCAATCACATTTTTCGTAGTCCTCGTTAACATTCATACAAAAATGGCGTCAAGCAAAATGACGTCATGATCAATGTATTGTACCTAGAAGAATTATACAAGTACTGCACAGTATAAATGTTACGCGCACTTAGTACCAGACTATTATTATATTTTGAGTTTCACTCCTGACGACGACTGTTTGATGGCTGGCTAATCAAACCACGAAATTTAGGGGCGTGTCCTTGGGTACTTTTTGTCAAAATAAAATGATGTAACTGCTATTTGTATCCGTCAAACTTTTAAAATTCACCATTTACCAGTTTACTATCTCCTGGCATGGGTCAGTAAATTAAGTGGAAAGGGGTAAACAGCCCAGGCCCAAGTGCACCAGCGCCAATAGGCATTTTTATATATGCTGACGTAGAGGGCACGCACACGATAGTTGCAGCTAGCTGGGCGGAACGGCCGCAAAAAACACTACAACAAAATTCAAAGTTTGCTGTAAGAATTGAGCGAACCACAGGGAGGAGGCATACCCCGCAGTGGGCATAGCCGTTTCTACCTTGACTCTGGGCCGCGCCCGCGAGTAGATATATAGGCCTACTCTTTGCTTAGGTCAGCCAATCCCACTCCATCCAAACCTAAAACGCTACCTCACAGTCACAGTCCGGCCCCTCGTCCGTCCGCAAACTTATTCATCAGTAGTCTGCATCATGCTATGTGTAAAAAAAAAAAACGGTTTTAACTTTATTTATTGAAACAAAATAATAAACGGTTTTGCACGGGGGCGGACACAACTGCATATGCACATGTGTCCGGGCGGACACAAATTGCATGCAGCAGCGTCCGGGCGGACACGATTGCATAATGCAAAACCGTCCGGCGGACATTATTGCATATGCATAGTAATGCATAGAGAACATAACTGAATGTGACACCGGCCCAAACACGTGCATTTTTTTTTTTATCGAAGTTGAATTAAGTGCGCGATTTTCCTCCACCACACGTTCGCGCCAGAAGTTATAGGGTGCTCGAGAGAGACTTTCCCGTTTGGAGTTCTTGGGCGGCTCCCATAGCAATATATTATATTTAGTTTCCGGTAATACAACCATGTGTGCATATTGCCAGGTATCTTCTTTTGAGAACTTGGGGAACATGGATTTGTATTCTATTGTAACGCGGAGTAGTGGATGATTCGGGAGCTCTGAGACCTCACACATTTATGTGCTGAAGTCCTGAGTTGGAACATAAGCTGCAACGGGCCGGGAGGTGCCAGGTGCCATGGGATGATTTTGGTTGTGGAGGATTGATTTATCTTTACGGCCCAGACCACCTGAGATGGAGCATTTTGAAAGTGGCGGCTGTGCGGTTTGAATTTGCATTCGGGTCTTAAAGGTAAAAAACAAAAACAAAACATGTGTGAGCAAATGTCTCTCATGAGCAGCTTTTTGTTGATAGAGTGAAGGATAATTTCCCAAGTCAACCTATGCGGGGCCCCACGACCGCTGGTATCTGTAATGTATGTGTGTCCAAAATTGTTTTTTTATCTGCCACATTTGGGGAAAAAATCCACAGAAAATGGCTCCCGGTCACCGTGACAAAATAGAAACAACAACTGATTATTACTTCCATTAGTAAGTAGACAGGTATCTCTCAAACCAGAAGTGTCAAGTTTCTCATCCAACTCTTTTGTCCTCATCACCTGCATCTAAGGGTTTCAATTCACAGTTATTGCCAGGCTAGTTCTTTACACTGTTTAACAATCAATTGTTTGAGGCTGCTGCGTATTTGCTGCGTTTTTCCAGCCTGACAAAGACAAAGCGGTGGATTTCTTTAGGAAGAATCTTAAAAAGCCAGAATTTCTGCCATAGAAAGAAAAAAAAAACTGGTATCCCTGAATAAAAAAAAAAAAATAAAAAAAAAAAAAAATCCACTGGCCATGCTATTTCAGTTTAGCCTGTACCGAGGCATCTGTCAACACCTCAAAGTGGAACCGAAGACTTTGGCGCCCAATTTAGCCTGGGGTTAGGAAACTAAAGCTAGTTAGTCTATAAGTGCGGGTCTTGGAGGTTGCTGTCACTATACAGTTTTTGTATGGTAACAAAAATACCACCCACATCTATTCAGGATTTTTATAGCATCCATAGAAAGTTAGAAAAGGCATACACAAATTAATTTTTCATATTTCTGAACTAAATTATTATAATGCGCAAAACTCACTGAGCCACTCTTGCGCGTTGAATTAAATGGAAGGAGCAGATTCGAGGGCAGGGTTCTTGGATAAAACTATGGATCATATCAATAGTAGTTGAACTGTCTTTAGTTAAGTGGTCTCAATAATTATTTGAATGTACTGGACGAAGCCTTTATAATATGAGGGTATACCAAATTATCAAGTTTGGCAGAACAAAAGCTACAGACATGTCCCAGGTAAACTACCGATTTGTTGACATGTTGTCAACCGGTTCGTCTTCTCTTCTTTGTGGTCGTCAACTACTCCTGCTGTCGACCCGACAATACTACGAATAATACCCACACCCTACCCAGAAAACTTGCAACTTTGTTTTGTTTTACAGTTTTGTGTTAATCTCAAGTTAACAGTGTGGGAGCGTCACTGAATGGGACAGCGCCATCAATTATTATCGGTAAATTAATTGTGTAACTAAAGACGCTAAGATAACCAAAAACAAAGCGAGGCATGGCAATATAACAAATTATTTTTATGTTTCGGTATGTACTTTATTTATCCAAATTGCTTTTATATTTACATATTGCAGAATGTGACATAAGAAAACTGTAGTATAAAACAACCCATTATAAATAAAAGCTTTCATCAGCAGTTAAAAAAAAAGCTTACAATAATGATGCAATGGCACATTATTGACGTCATATTGCTTCATATTATGTGCTTTTATAAACTACATATGTGAATGTGGCAGCGTGTTAAATATTGGCCATTGTCTCATAATGATTTCATAAAACTTCAACGTATATGAAAACGTGAATATAAAGAAAAGCACAAACAGTGCTTTGCAAGCTGAAATTTAAAGTAAAGAACATGTTAATTAAATATGCAAATAAAGGGAACTTTATTAAACCGTAAAGCAAGGAAGAGCCTTGCTCTATGATTAAACAATCTGGTGGACCATTTTATATGGGCACCAAAGTGAAAAAAAGAGGCAAAGTTCATGTTCAAAATGTTATTTTTTAGGTAACATGCATACCTCTGAAAAGTCATAATATTAGTATGTTGTGGTTCTATAGACGTCTGGTGTAACCATTTCGATCACTTTTAGTAGAAAATATTGCAAAATTTTCACGCTTAGTGTTTTAAACCAACTAGTAATGTAGACATGGCATTTTCTGGCAGGCAATAAGACACTACACCAGTCACAATGAGAAATTCTACATTCATATGTCATGCTACCACCATCAAAAATAAAATAGTGCTAGAAACAATGTAAAAGCTGAACCAGTTTCGAGTTTTGCCCCCTTCCCGGAAAAAAACGGTAACTCTATAAAAGTAATATTCATTTTGGTTTTACCCATATACACCGATGTGTGTTGGCACTGTATACAAAAAACAAAGGCATATTACTCGGGTGGGATTCGAACCCACGACCTTTGCATCTAGAGCAGTGTCAAAAGTAATTTATTGTCTTCTTCCATTGAACTGTGTACAGATTGTGACTGAAGTAAGACAACGCTCTTTTGTGACATTTTTTGTACCCACATACAACAGGGTTACAAGTAAATGTTCTTCAACTAAGCAAAAAATCCCCTTTAATGTGTGAAGAACTTGCTGGAGTCTCAAATTTTAAATCCATACCTATACCCCAAAACAAGTCTGTGTATAGTGTAGTCAGAAGAGAGAAAAAAGTATTACAACATTCTATTCAAATATTGGATGCATTTGTCCCAGAATATAATCATGAGGTGAAATCTAGAATATTCTTTTTCACAAGACAAAGTTTGGTATAATAAAAATAGAAGACTTCGGTAGTGCTTATATTCTTTGAGCCGAGCGAGAGCAAGCTCAACATGATGATGGTTATATTCTGCGATAGGAATTAAATGCATTCAATATTGTTTTTGTTTGTATAACTCACACATAGATCTTTGTCTTTTGATTTCCCCCAACTTTGGCCAAACTTTGTAAAAAACTCCAGTGCTTCACAAGCTGAATATTTTAATAAATACTACATAAAACTTGTATTCTCAGAATAATGCAAAGCCAAATTTGGCACATAAAATCGTGTGTGAGAGGCATTTGCCAATTTGATAAACACTCTATTGTGAGCAAAGATCCCCTTATAGAAACTGGCTTTGATTAAAAAACTAATCAACAACATTTCTGGTCATAAACATGGACTTCTGGACTTTCATTTTTGAGGGGGAAGGCATTTTCATTTCGCAAAGGGCACTTCTATCAGACAAGCTGAGCAAGTCTGTGTGAAAGTTTTGAAGCAACAAAGGCCATTACAACATTTCATGTACTGTATCTCTTTGGAACTTCTTTCCTTCATCCTACAATCTAGACTGTTTTAAGAAGAATATCAATTCCTAACTTCAGCTCCCCTGAGTTATTTTATTCTTTAATATTTACCCTCTTGTAGGAAGTGGCTTTTAGGCTTGTTTTTGGCAAGCTCGCCTAAACAAATTTATAAAAATTTCTTTAGTGTAATTCCAGGCCCAAGAACAAGTCAACCCTCCCCCACTTTCTGATGCTCATTCTAAGCATGATAAAATTAAAATAACACATAATTAGTTTCACTCTACACTTTATATTTCTCCTTAATAAAAGTCCCGTTTTCTTTTAAATTCTTTATGTTTGAAGAGATTAGATTAACATGTAAGTTTAAAACATTAATATGGCCACAACTCTCCACCACTCCAGAAACAAATCTCAGGAATTTACAAAATTTGCAAAATATACTTTCTGAATTTCTTAGAATTGATGCTGTACACTATAAATTATCATTTACACCATTATTATACATCAATTTACATTCATAATACAGATGCTTCAAACTCATTGTTCAATGGGCCATATTTTTGACCGTGTGAGGGCGCTCTCAATCACTTCCGGGGGTATATTCATTCATACCCAAAACAGTTTTTAAAGATTGGAACACATTACCACCACAGACATCTAATCCATCACAGACAATAAGACTTTTAAAGGAGCCGTTATAATCCACCTCTAAAGCAAATTGAAACTACGGCGCAACAAAAGTGACAGAACGCCTATTAATTTGTGCAGGGCGAATCGCGTGTACCCCGGAAGTGATAAAAATACTATTTATAGCGCCCTCGCGCTGTCAAAAATAAGGGGCATTGGCAAAAACTCTCATGGTAAATTTCATAGTTCTTGAACTTGTTTTAGGGTAAACCACTGCTCAAAGAAAGCATTGAAAAGGAGTAAGGGTGTCTGGGTTCCAGACTTCAACCCCTGACCTCCTCCCACTGGATCCCATGTGTCATTCTTAGTTAGTATAGGTGAGGAAGTCTCTTTTGAGTAGTGTTGGTTTTGGGTTCTAAAAAGAAATGGTGGTTGACAACTCAACGTTCCGATCAGTATATAATCTGATCGTCTTCAATAGGTTTCAATCTCAGCGACTAAGATCCGTAGGGTCATGATGTGTCCATACCACATTCTTTCACACTATCTCTTATCTCTTGGTCCATCCATTCTAAAGATCTTATCGACCTTCAAAGATTTTGGCCCAGGCTTGGACAGTTCAAGGTTCATTTATTTTCTTAAGGTTTGCTTCAGCTACCATATAGATTATTTCAGACTTCTCCTTTGGCTGTGTATAGATTTTGCAGTGGCTGTGGCTATCATTGCCATGTAGCGACAAGTAGACAAACACAGCAATGTAGATATACATTTTAGCTGTAGCCAAAGTCAACCAATCAGAAACTCAACTGGCTGTTTAAACGAAGATTCATTTTATGTGCTTGGCACAAAATTGTTAATAAAATTGTCTGTTGAAGCTGCTCTATGAAATTGGGCATCATTTATAAGTATGACATGCCCACATCATCGGTTACTAAGGTGAACAGAAGCCTATTGAAAATGCTTGGCGGGAACTATCTTTTGGTGCTTTATGCAAGAATCTATAGGATGACTGTCAGCATGTCTGGCAAACCCTTCAACAACCAGAGGGATACCAATCAAGAACATGGTGAAAACGCTGAAAGAAGATACAGGGTTAGAGACTAGCTGGCTGCATGATGGATTGTGATGTGTGGTGTGTGTATCATCGTGCTCCTCTCAAGTAACTTGGGTCAACGGAGCGGTTTCAGGAAGTTTGCTCATTGAGAAATTGATGCCACTCCGTTGTGAATTACATCTAAGTGCAGTCACAGCCAAAAACATCCCCCGACGGCCTCAAAGGAATGACACAGAGTGTGATCATTTATCTCTGATATTGTTCAAGGGATTGAACACCACCGCCTCGTGCGACATAATAAACAGTGGAAGATACGCCAAGAAGTCCAGAAGGTCCAGCGTCCCGTGCTCTCCAAACTTCTCCTTGACTTCCTCCAGATGTTCATCACTGACTCCTCCTGCTCTCAGTTCAATCAGGAGGCGGGGAACGGAGATACGATTTGTTGATTCATCCACACACCACTTGAACAGCTCCTGGGAAATAATAATAGTTAACAGTTTTCATATAGCGCAAAATTACAGTGAAGTCTCAAAAGCTTTTTTGGAAAGTCAAGAGAGAAAAACCAGGACAAAAATTACGACCAATATAGAAAGACACACAAAATGCATACAATGAAAAATATAAATTATTTCACAAAGAAGATGCGTCTTCAAAAAACACTTAAACTGTTCCAGAGAGTAGCTTTCTTTTATAATATTTGGGAGTGAAACTAGTAATATTTCTAATGTGCCATTTCTGTCATAAATGACACACCCTAGGATTCAACAAGCCTTTTGCAAGTTAGCTTTGAGTAAAGTCTTGTATTATGACATGCTCAATCACAAGTTACTGCTTACATTCAAATTCATCAGAATATAGAGACGGTTGCATCTTATCAGATGGTTGAAATTGTTTGAAAGGGAGTGTCAGCATGTGCATAGATTCCCTGATGTCGACAAGGGTTTTAATTAAATTGCTCACCTTGGCGCGATACATCTTCCAGTCCAACATCTGAAGATCAAACTTCTTAATGAGATTTCGAACCCATTTGCTATAAAAGAAACCGAAGTTATTGTTTATTAATAAAAACTGGTCATTGTAGCTGGCACAGGTTGAATTAAAAAGAGTTTACATACAAAATAAATATCAGGATTAAAACTGGATTTTTGAATTAATAGTGAATAATAATGTAGAGACATGGGAAGGAATCCTGTCCTCTAATTAAAAAAGACGAGCATTCGCCAAAATACAATTTAAAAAAATGCAATTTTAAGCCTAAAAAGTCTAAAATATAAAATAATCTCTTGTGTACAGGTACTGATTTTAATATACTCCAATACAAATACACTAAATACTCTGTACACAAAAAGTCATCATAAGGTCAGCACACATGAGACCCTGAATGTCATTACACATAGTTTACAACAATTTCATCCAAATAGAGCCCTACAAATCACAGTATTGCAGGTATACAATGATATTTTAAATATAAAACAATACTTACAGATATATCAAATGACCCTACTGCTCCCATATGATTTTGGAACATGGCCAGATCCATGATCCCTACAAATAATTATAGCAAAATACAGGGAGAACTTACGGTGCTCTCTCATGTATATAAAGCTACAATGGAAAAAGAGCATTATCTACATGTGATGACCCCAAAGTAATTCTTTTACAATGAATTCGACAGTTGAACACTGAGGGCGCTCTTGTGCTCTCTACAATTTTAATAATTATAGTGCATTTGTCAAACTTTTATACAATACTTACTCAATGGATGTGAGTTTCTGGGACAAAGCAGCCATCACTGAGAAGACTCTGAAGTCTGAGCCTTCCAGTATGTTGTAATTCGCAATCTCAAGAATCTACAAAACAAGAACAACCATATTGTTCACAAGAGTGACGTAATTCCACTAGAGGCCACACCACTTCACACAAACTGGCTCGACCATAGAGTTATATATAAGAACTAGAGGGCGCACTGGCCTGTATACGAGCCGGCATGCGCGCAGGCGGCCATTGTCTAAGTTGACAAAACAGCCATCTCACAGCGTGTGTTTGTGCGGCCATTTTGTAAGTTGAACAAACAGCATCGCGTGAGCGTTAAATAAAAAAAACCTCAAACGTGTATTTCATATTCAATGCGCGTACAGAATGGCATGCTTGTCATCTTGCGGTCCCGTCGCGTTTGTGCAAGCAGCATATCCAGTGCGCCCTTTAGTTCTTATATATAACTCTATGGGCTCCACTGATTACCAGAACCAGACTAAAACAAAACTAACATCTATTAAGTCGTTAGTCAGTACCTACTGCTAAAACATAAGATTGGAACTGTCTCTAGCCATTGGGCTAGCTTGGTTGTCTTGTGGTAAGACATCTTGTAATTTTTAACATTTGTATTTTTTATGAATCTCTGTATTTTAAACTTAATTCAGCTTGTAGCTGCGATGTTTGAAAGTGTTTTAATAAACCAATAAAAATAATTTAACAAAATTAAAAATCTGCTCTAGCAAGGCAATAAACGCGAGTTCTAATCCCTGTGTTTTTTTTCACAGAACATGGAAAGGACCGAACACGCAGTGGTAAAAACGCATCAATGTTAGGGTAAAAACAAATTTTGTTTATCCCTTACGCAAAACTAACATATTATATTAAAACAGAACTTGTTAAAAACACTTACCCTACAGATGTATTCTTCTTCTTTTTCAGTTAAGTTTTGAGTTCCAGTTATTCCTTTCAAAGCGATGAGTGTATCAAAGCATGATAGCAGTCCATCCCCATCCTCATCAACCTGTCAACAGAAAATCAGTTTAAACCTCAATTCTAAAAAAAAATTGTTTTGTTATATCTCATGGCAGACGCTTTTTATTATGCTATAGTGACCAACATCAGTTCTTTCAGGACTCTTTTACCACTACATTGTGTAAGTAATTTATTCTGGTGATGAAGCCAATGACTATCAGAAAAGCAAACTTAGGCCGTGTCCGAAACGACGACTTCGGCTACAGCTACGTCTAGATCAGCGCGTCTACCAGTGTTGAAGAATAGGCAGACGCGCGCGATCTAGCCGTAGCTGTAGCCGAAGTCGCCGTTTCGGACACGGCCTTAATCACTGTACTCCCAAATGGGGAGAAGACCAGGAAGGAAGTTTCAGTTTCAGATGTGGGAGAAAAACCCGAAATATTTATTCCAGGGACAACCACGTAGTCAGGTAGGAACTGAAAATACAATTCACATAGTGCCACAAAGTAATTGGAACCCGGGTCCAAGAGTTGGAAGCCTACTCACCGTATCAAATGCAAGTCTGTACATCTTTAACTTGTCTGGTTTAAGGATACAAAATTGAGCTAACCATCCATCTGTAAAAAAAACGAGACAAGGACGCAGGTGATAACAAATACAAATGTTGGCAATATTGTGCATCATCATGTCGGTTTTAAGGCCATTGTCCAGTCTGTTCTGGGTTGGCCTGCTTGCTCCATATGGCTATCCGCCACTTGACCCTGCCCGTCGCGTCCCTTGCATCAACTCCAAGCAGTTGCATGTCATTCGACAAACAGCTCTGCCACCTCTTGCGCAGTCGGCCAACCGGTGTGGGCCAACCCACAATTATGTACAAATAAGTGCATTTCAAACCAGATTTCTTTATATTCTGCCACAGTACATGAACCAAATGTATTCAATATTTATCTCTTAACTCACACACAGATCCTCAGTTGAATCAAAATTTCCATGTGGGAGTATGCAGGTTAGGTTTGCAGAAGCACTATTTGTAAATCTCTTTTGAGTTGGTTCTGAGTGTTGGTTCTGAGAAGAACTGGTGGTTGACAACTCAACTTTTCAATCAGTATGCTCTGATCGTAACATTGGGTCGTAAACAAACGGTTCTTTTAAGGACCAACACTACTCAAAACTGGTGTACACATGGTGTTACCGCAATCCAGCCACTTATCACAGATCCTTGTCGAATTTCAACAGGCATATTATTTTTTACATTTCTTACGTACCCTGAGGGAACCTTTCAGTCAGTGAGAATACTTATTTTCAAAGGTGCCCAGTTTTAAAACACCCATTAATTTTGTTTATATATAGTAACAATAAAAACCTGAGAAAAATAATTCAAGTTACACGAACGCAATAAAAGTTATTGCAATCTGGAACAGCCAGTGCATGCGAGATCTGCAAAGATTGCTTTTCGCTTATACTTACATTCCTTGAAGCTGTCCGCCTGTTCTAGTTTGGCCACAGGTATCGGCTGTCTGCTTCTCAACTTCTCATACATCAAGAGAGCTTTCCTCTGCCTCTCATCAGCAAGTCTCTGTCTCTCAAGCTCCAGGGCATAAGACATGTCTTTCTCGATGGGCGACCTCCGCAAAGGGGGCGAGGAAGGAGAGGCTGGAATGGGGCTGGAAGGCGGGGTGGATTCGGCGGGCTCTGGGGTTGCTTGGTCTGGCTCCGGGGAGTCTGCAGGAGGAGCTTCACTTATCTCAGATTCAGCTGAGGGGAAATATCAACAAAATTTAATACTTCAACTCCATTTTATTCAGAGATAATATTCAGATTTAAATTTGGTTGGTTTAAATTTATCTTTGCTAATGAAATACTACAATGGGAGTTTTGCCCACTGCCATAATGATTTAATTTAAAAGTCAAAAGTATTAATTTTATATAAATTGTAACAAGTTACTCTTTTTTTCTTGTGAAGTGTGCAGGAAATGGGTGGGACCCGGGTTTGATCCTGGTTTGGGTTTCAATTTTGTTCTTCCAAAAATTATTATAAAAACTTGCAAAAATAACAAACAGTTACTTTTTTTTTTTTTGAGAATTTTGTTTTAGTCATGTATTTGATTCTAGGAAAAAAATAGGAGCATCTATCCAGCTCAGACCTAACCTACATTTACATATGTTGTAGGATTTAATAGAATTTTCAGGTTATTTAATCACATTTTTTTCTGAAAACAATCATAAATCAGCAAGAAAGAATTTCATGCCTGTTGTTACCAAATCCCCTTTAAACTATCTGTGACTTAAATAATTCAAATTTGAACAATATTTATAGAGGTGGCCCACTTTTCGACACAAGGACAATGATAAACATCATCTCACTAGATGATATCTCTGTTCCTAGCACAATATTTCTTTGACAATAATTTTTTTTAAATGACTTTACTGTAAGAAGTAACAATAAATACTAAAAAAATAGTAAACTTGCGGGTATAACCATGTATAAGATCTCTTTTGAGGGAGTGTTGGCTCTGAAAAGAGCTGCTGTGGTCTCACGCAAGATGTAAATGCGCATGACAAGTAGAATAGCTCCCCAGGAGCTTTTCTACTTGTCATGCACTTTACGATTGTGGTACTGTTTGTACACACACAAGAACACAGCTCTCTTTACTAGGGGCATCCCACACATAAACAAACGTGTACCATGTGTATCATGTACATTTTTTCACAGTTGTCATTTTCTCTTGCTCCAAATCATGTTCTGGTAACTGAATATGTATGAAGTATAGTAAAACAAATATAGCATGGTTTATTTCGAATGACTAGTCGCTCTGAAACCATGTTATATTTGTATATTACATCCGACATAAAAAGGGGAAAAGTATCCACGAAGGGAGTTTTTTTCCAATTTGTTCATCAGAACATGAAAAGAGTTGGCAGCTCTGCAAGATGGCTATTGTAAGTAAACACTTTCTTACATTCTTCGGGCTCCGGTTCTGAGACAACTGGAAGGGGTGGTAGCTCTAAAAAGTTGAGAAAAAAAAATGACATTCACTAGACAGTTCAAAACAAACTATACTACTTAGAAAATGATGTGCAAACTGTGGGTGAAAAAACCTCTCTTCAGCGTGCTTCATTCTTGTACACTTAAAGGAACGTTACAGAATTGGTACGAAACAAAAATCGTAAAGATCACAGATTTACATAAAACTTACACGGTCTAATGATGATGATAGTAGAAAACATCCCTTGAAATATTTCTGTCTGAAATTTCATATTTGATGAGAAATAAGTAATATAATTTCGCGCTTGAAGTTTATCGCTAAGTGAGCGTTTTGTTCATTTTTGTTTTGGCATCAATGCAATGCAAAATTTGTTATCGGTTTTTCACTATTCTTTTGTGACCCAGATGGCCGATCGATCTAAAATTTCTACAGGTTTGTCAGTTAATGTATATGGTGGATTACATAAAATGCTTATGCATGCCAGCAACTTTTTTTGCTAGCAAAACCAATTCTGTAATGTTCCTTTAAGCCGTATCCAAATTGGCGGCTACAGCTACAGCTAAGACTGTTGCTAAGGATATCCCATACTTCAATGCATGATGATGCGGTGAACCAGCCAAAGCCATAGCTGTAGCCGCATATTCAAACATGGCCTTAGACCCTTCTCAAGCTGTGACCATAACCATAACTAGTTGAGCATTGTACAACCCAAATGTCTTTAGCATGATAAGGGTCTGCTACAAATTCAAACAAAAAAAACCACTGCAAAGCAAGGTAAACATATTTCAATACGACAGCAATTTACAATCCGTGCATCAAATACATGCATAGCATGACGTTCCGGGACCAATCTCATAAAGCCAGTGGTTTGGATGCAATCCTTTCCTGCTTTTGGAACGGCTCTGAGCAAAGTTTCTTCTTCAACCCCTGCTTACCATAAGCAAGTAACTTTCCATGCCAGTGGTTCTTGTAACGCAACAATGCAAATCTATTGTGTGCCCACACATTCGCTACCAGAATTAGTACCAATAAACGCTGTCCTTCAGTTAGCAGAAAACTTCTGCTTAAAGGCTTTTATAAAATTGGCCCCTGGGGTCTCTTCTGGTTGCTGTTAACGCTCAAGCAGAATCTTAGTTACTTATCCTGTCCTTCCATAAGGATGACAACGAGTTAGGATTATGCAAAACACCCTCAACAATTTTTTTTAAAGATGCTATGTCAGATTTTTGACCCTAAACATTAAAAAATTGATTTCTTTTGAGTGAATAGTATTTCAACTTTTACTTTTAATGGTCAGGAACCATGACAATTTTTTTTAAACGTTTCTTATAAAACACATAAGAATTGGTCACGTGATATATTGTCAGGATCCCGACAAAAACTAATTTTGAGCACTTTATTTCACTGCTACTCATAATTGGCGGACTTTTTCGAGCAATGGCTCAAATGAAAGCTTGTAACTTTCTCGACCCCCATCAAAATACCTATTGAATTTTAAATCAAAATTTTGGGTCAAATCGGCCAAAAATCTGACATAGCATCTTTAAGCACTAATACTCTAAAAAACTGGACCCTATGTTTTTGTTATCAAGTTAATGCCCACAAAGTAGTTCGGTTTTAAAAACATATACATGTATAATCTATTAACTCTTTGAAGCCAGAGTCTTAGCTCAGGCAAACCATCATCCTAAAATGCAGTCGCCGATTGGTTTGGTCATCGCAAGGTCAACTTGAGGACTGCTTTTGGTGTAGTTAATTAGCTTTATTATTTGTTAATTAGATCATTATTTTATTAATCGATGGCTCTTAGGTTTAATGATTACTTACATGCTGACAAAAATGAGTAATACAACAATTATTTGATCAAAGTGCAAACAGTTTCACCCCACCATGATTTTGAATGCGAAAATATGGCGGACAGGAGAGGCGTGTGAAAGTGTGCTGGGCATTGTGCATGGGTTCATGATCATGATAGTCCTTTGAAATGTCATGTTGTTTTAAAACATTTCAAATATTTTAAAGGCAGGTCGCCTGATTCAGAAGGCTTGAAGGCCACTTCAAGGTATGGGCTACAATCAACTTTTTTTCCAGGGGCCGTTGCCACCTACTCTTTGGGCTGAAACAGGGATACCTCCTTTACAGTCCACGCGGATGTAGGCTTGGGTACCATCCATCAGAAGCCTGACTCGTAGAACAGAAAGCACTACCTTCCCAAATTTACAAGGCAATCATGGTTTTAAGTGTCTTGCTTAAGTACACAAGTGTCACGACCGGGACTCGAACCCACACTCTGCTGTGATCAAACACCAGAGCTCGAATCCGGTGCATCCGGTGATCTTAACCGCTGGGCCATGACACGCCACATGTAATTCTGAGGCGAGCTCAATTCATTGAGGGCATTTAACCCTTCTGAAGGTTAGATAATATCAGTGGTTTTGATTGGCAGTAACTTGAATTGAGGTTAATCACCTGTTAACCTGTTTTGAGCTGTTTTGTAAAAATGTGTTATTTATGCAATCAATATTGAACTATGGGTAATACAAACAGGAGTTAATGGGATACTTTGGCACTTAGTGGCAGCAGACATACATGTACCAGGGCCCAATTTCATTAGCCCTGCAAGATCAAAAACTTGCTAAGCACATACACAAATTGCTAAGCAGAAAAATGTTACCAGCCGAAATTCCATTAAGTTTACATTTGTTTTCACTTGGGTTAACTCATTTTTAGGTATGCAGTATTTTCTGCTAAGCAGCATTTCTGCTAACCAGCTTTATGAACTTGGGTCCTGGTCAATTTATGTCACTTAGGTATAATTCTGAGCATATTTCCGAGAGCAACGGATTTACCCAAGTCTGCTGCCATCTATTGTTCCCATTAATCTCACATTAAAGTGACACACTGCCTTGGATCGGTCGAGTTGGTCTATGAAAAGCGTTTGAAACCGGTTGTTATATATGATCCAAACATATGCCTCGAAAATGCATGTTTTCCTTAACACGGCACGCCATTTTGTGGAGCCAAGTTTTTGACTTCATAAAATGGGCGACTGTGTTAGTTCGCAAAGTAAAAGGAAACCCACGCAATTTCGAAGCCTAGTTGAGTTGATCATTATATTCTACTTTTTAAACATCTTTCTAACCATATGCTTTTCATAACAAATGGTTTAAATGCTTTTCATGGACCAACTCGACAGATACAAGGATCCCTTTAATAGCAGAATCAAAAATTATAGACAACACATCAATAATTAAAATGATAGTCGTGCTGATACAACTGTAAGGTTAACTCCAACCGGGTGGTCATGCTGTGGGTTATATTACCAAAGGTCATGCTTAGGGTCAAAGGTCAGCTGACTTACCGATAACCCGCTTGGGTCGGATTGGTTCTGGGGTCGGGGCTTTAATCACCTCTGGTTCTGATGAGCGATCATCCGCAGCAGAAAAAAGGGGATTATTTTGACAAATTTATTTCAATGATTTATTTTAATGCTGTATTTAATTAGACGAGTGCAAACAATAAGTGACTGATTCTGTTTCACTGAAAAATTGTTTCAGTAAATTTTAGATTAATAAAACTGTTGCTTTTTATCACATTTCCGAATTAATATTGCATAATCAGAACTGAGCCAATGTCAAAGCAAAAGGTGCTCTTTTATAATGGTAAGCTTGTGAACGAAAATTGACAAAAGCTGCTCAAGGCTGTTTCTGCCCATAAACAAAAAAGCTGGCAGTGGTTTATTTTGATGCTGTTTGCGTTTGTATTTTTGTGGAGTTACAAAAAACCTAGATTTCCGATGAAAAAAATGGAGAAATCACATCCCTGCACATATTTTGTGTAACTGCAACTTAGACTTACCAGGTGGAGTTGGAGGTGGGGGTGTAGGTGGCAGGACAACAGGAGGGGGTTCTGGTACTGGTGTGGGCTCCTTCACTGGGGTTCGGACCTTTTTCTGCACCTTCATCTTCTCCTTCTTTGGAGGTCTCTTGGGCTTGCCGGGCTTCTTCTTGGGCATTTCGATGGGGGGAGGGGTGGGTGTCTTAGGTGGAGGGGGTGTGGGCTCCATGGGCGGTGGTGGAGTGGGAGTAGGGGTGGGCACTGTCAGTAAATAATGGAACGGAATGAATGTAAATCTGTTTAGGTGAACTGTTTCACTAATTAATTCAAAACCATTTTTGTTGCAGAAAGTTTAACATTAGCAGAGTCAAGGGCTAATTAAATTGGCTCATTTTCCCCCCAGAAATTGTGACGCTAAGAAAGTTTGGGATGTCACCTTAGAACAATTGTAGTCATTGTTTCTAGGATTGTTATTTGCAATTTCTAAAACAGAGATGTAGTAAGTGCAGGACAATGCTAGGATTAATAACATAAAATGTCCATATGTAGCCAAGCACCTAATTTCTTCTGTGTGATTAAATTCAATTCCAAAACTTTGAAACTATTTCTGTGTAACACTGTATTGATAAAAGTGTGGATTATTGTTTTGTTTTTTATCTATGCTCAACTGTTGATTTGTTGTGAAGCTACACTCAACTGTTGATAATTGTTACAAACAAAAATGAATTGTTCAACTGGAAACATGAGTACATCAAACACAGCTTGAAATCATGTTCTTTTTTAATTTACAGGAACATTTTCCAGTTAAAATATTCACTTAATATAAGTATAACACAAACTGTAAAACTGTTCAAAACATTGAACTTGATAATGTTACAAGCATACATGTAGGTATGCATTCAAGTTTTGCAAGATAAGTTTGACCAAATGTCGTTTTACAAAGTACAAAAATTAAGCAAATTTGTATAAAAATGTTTAAAGCACCCTAGAAAAACAATTTCTTTCTGGCTTTGGGGAAGTAGTCCGAGAAAAGTCAGAGAATAGACTCTAAAGTGAGATTCCTGACTACAATTACTCGCCTTTGGCTTGTACTTTTGACTCTTGAATCTACACATTTCTTGTTCGTTCTCCTTGATTGTATCGATCTTATCAATAATTAACTCTATATTTCATAGTTTATAGGGAGGGGGGAACCCAGACAATCATGCAGGTACATGAAACTTAGGGACTGAAATCTGGACCCACAGAGGTTAAAGGCAGGCACAAGTCAAACATAGAGGGTTATAACAAAATATAAATTGACAAACCTTTAGGAGGAGGTGGAGTGGGCAGGCTTGGTCTCTCGCATATAGACGACTGTTGGACAGCAACTCTATCCACATCTGCAACGTCTGGTCTTAACGGCTCTTCTAAAGGGTAGGGATCCACCAATGTGCGTAGGCACCCGGGCACTCTTATAGCCTCCATTAATTTAGACATGTCCTCTATGGGTTCACAACTCTCTGAGGGTAGTAAGAAGCGTATGGAATACACATAGGTCATAGAGGTCAAGTGGATAGACTGCAGGATCTGCAACCACAAGGTTGTGGGTTCAAATCCCCAGCTAACTGCTAATTTCACAGTGACTAGCATCTAGTTACTGAATCACAATTTCTTGATTATGTGCAATTCATAATCGTAGACGACCAATGTTTGTGAGAGAGATTGGCTATGGCCAGCTTGGTATTTATATCCCCCTGTGGGAGTTTGCTGAGTTCCCTTGATGGGAAACAAATCAATACTGGGCCCAATTTCATAGCTCTGCGAACTGCTGAGGTCTGCGCTTGCAATCACAACCACCAGCTTACTGTCCAAGCGTCAAATTTCTGCGCTAGCTGTGCAAGGAAAATATTTATAATAATGTAAAGCCCAGTTCATACGAATGCAAAAGCAGAGCAAATTTTCACATCACATAGCTGTTTTCTCGGTGAATGTTTCGAAGCAGTTGAGCACAAGTCAACTAATGCAAATTATTCGTTGTGAATTTGTGAAGTCAAAACTTGCAGGAAGCCTATGAAGCGGGCTTTATCCTCGGAACAATCACCTACCAAAGACAACAGGCTCCAAAAACACAACATGGTCATTGTACATGTAGCCAGACTGGTCTACTTTACTGCTCTCCAGCGGACCCATGGCAATCTCCTTGTACTTCCTCCTCAGACGGCCGTCTTCATCGTCGTCAGTGTCGCCATGACCACGATCGACATCATCCTCAACATCCCCGCCAACGTCTTCAAAGTCTGCCAAGAAGCTGTGCATGTCCCAATCAGGGATGGACGGAGGACAGGGAGGATTCTCTAGCTTGTGAAGCTTCAGGGGTACTGTTGGAAGTACAAATTGATCAATCATTACTGAAAAGCATGAACAGTTTAAGTGTCGCACAGAGCAATTTGTTTATAGCGCCCTCCCGCAAATTGTTTACTTGTTAAATAATTAATTCTCTTATTCCTCTTTTTTCAATTACTGCTTTTGGGTCTAAATGTTTAACTTTTTGTTATGCTCTTGTATGCTATAATTTTGTTTTTGATTTCATGTTTAATTTCTACGCGTTAATGTTTAACTGATTAATTCCTGTTCACGTGTGCAGTTCAGTTTTTAACTGTCTGTGGACATTGTGTTTTGTGTTACAAAAAGTACCCAAATCTATGAAATTGGGCCCCATACAGGTATATTGACCACAGATACTTTTTCAATACTTTGTATATTGACCACAAATACATTTTTGTGCTTAACGCCAACAGTACATGTAAGACCATTTTAAGCTGTAAATTAATACCTTTGTTGTTTCTTTTCTGAAACTGCAAATAAAAATCAAAAAAAACTGCAGTCAAGCAGTTCACTCTTAAAAAAACATTGGTTCTAAAAGAGGAATGAGCTTATTAGATATTAAGCATGATATTTAATATGTATGTTAATTGATTAAAATGAAAATTAGCTGTTAATGAATTAGACACATAACAGAAGGATGAATAACATTCAAGGAAGTTAGTAAAACAAAACAAACATGAAACATGAAAACAAATAAAATGGTTCATGAAATTATGTATTTCATGATGCCACAAAAAATGCAAATACCACTTATAAAGTTCATGTGTTATACGTTTTCCCAGTCATTTCAATACAAATAAATTAAGTTGCCCTAACAAATAGTTCATCTTGTGCAAGATTCCCTATTACCAATATACAAAAAAACTGCAATCATCTATTATGTATGTCTAGGTTTTCCCAGTCAATTTCAATACAAATAAATTTATTTTGTGCCAGTTTCCCTATTTAAAACAATCAAACTTGGGTTTATAGTTTAACTACCCATTGTATACAATCTCGTTTTTCTGTTGTCTTTCTTGAGTTTTCTTGAAGACAGCAAAAGGTTCTCAAAGATGATCAGAACCGGTGACAAGATTAAACCCCTCAGGTTAATGAGAGACTCAAGATCAAAAATAGATAAAATTGTTAGGAACAAAAGAAAAAAGTTACACGTCTCCATAACCTCACAATCAAATGGTGTAAAGAGGACCATTTTAGAAATTCGGATGTTTACATTTTTTATACAGCGGCGGTCCGAAGGTTTACAATGCATATATATCCAAATTCTGCTTGCAGAAAAATGAAATGAACTTTTCAGTCCAAAGCCAATGTCCATTTTCGCTTTCCATAGTAAAATGGCACCGTGTTTTATATACCCTTCAAGTGTCAACATAAATAAAATGTTCAATGATATTATAAAATAAAAATATACCTAGCGAGTCATATAAAACGCAGTCATTGGATGGGAGCTATTATTTTAAGAACAAAATATTTCAAAAACAATATCCATTTCTAAGTACATGTACATGTAGGTCAATAGACCTTTATCACACTGTCACCATCTTGGTCATGTTCCCTGTTTCCAATAACAGCAAGGAATGCTAACATTCATTACGCATGGCACCAGATTATTCTTTTGTCCAGCCTCTGTTTGGTTACAATGAGTTGGAATGGAGTCAAATTAAGATGACCACACCGTGATAAAGGTCTATGGTGAAGGAATGGGGATGATTGATGAAGGCGTTCCTAGAGATATTTCAATGAAGTGTTTTTATGCCATCCAAGTTGAAATAAGCATGAACACCTTCATCAATCATTAATAAACATCATTAATGTGTTTATTTGAAAAGAAAAGAAAACAAAAAAGTGCATTCCTAAAGCCATAATGTGCGTATCACAGCAACCTTACCCCGTAGAGGCTCTGTATCCAAGGACTCGATGCCTGATGGTTGTGAGGCATTGAGGGTACAAACAAAATCACAAACAGTAATCAGTCAATGTTGCATAAAAGGTCACCTCTTGCAGTACACCATAGACCTTTTCCGCAAACAACCCATTGCACAAGTGCAAACTGTCGAATGAGGTTAATATCGGTCTACCCAGCTTAGCTACAAGCTAGCTAGGAATTTGATAAAATTCCCGCCTGTTGCACAGAGCTACACACAACCAATAGTTGCTAATTCAAAAATGAATTTCTCATTGCCTTTAAGATGGTTGACTTTACTATTTGTGGTATCCAGTATATCTATTCTTGTAATAATCATAACAACTTTTTATATATAGTGCTTTTCACACCGGAAGGGTGCTCAAAGGGCCTACAACATTATTACCCCTGCAGCCAATTTCACGAAACTTTACGCAACTGCGTAAGTCCACTTGCGCACTGATTATGGCGCAACTTACGCCATAAACGTTGCGCAAGTGGACTTCCACAGTTGCAAAAAGTTTCGTGTAAATCGGCTGCTGGTCTCTGGGCCATTTAATTCATTCCCTTAAACCATCTCAGCTCCCTGTGCAATATTATATTATTGGCTACTCTGCTTAATCAATTACAAGAACCATTTCTGCCCCACTCCTGGGTGGAGAGAAGCATGTAGTTAAGTGTCCTCCTTTTGGACACAAGTATCATGACTCTCGAACCCACACTCTACTGAACAGAATCATAAGAGCTTGAGTTGGGTGCTCTCCTCTCTTGTACCACCCACGTATGAAATTAAACAAGAAACATTGCACTACATGTATAGACCAATCCGACGAAACAAAATGGGTACTCCCTCTATTGAAAATTACCAACTGTGGTGTCTTTTTGTGCACAATCTAGGCATTGAAGACACCGCAGCAAATGGCGCGCGGTGCTCAACACTTGCGTGCCCTGCTGCGCGTCGGATTGGTTTATAGGAACTTGTACCAACTGTCAGCTTACAAGGAGTCAAGTTCACTGGCTGGTACAAGAATATGGCACTGTAAACTTGAGCTATCAATGTTTTAACCTTGAGTCATGGTAAATATGAATTTTAAAGGAACATCACAGAATTGGTTTTGCTAACAAAACAGTTGCTGGCAGTGTAATCACTCTATGTTATCCACCATATACATAAACTGACAAACCTGTAGAAGTTTGAAATCGTTTTCTTTCCAATTCTGTAATGTTCCTTTAAATTAATGAACAGTTGATTGAATTTGCCGACCAGCTCAAGATAACCTTTTGCCATGGTAACATATCTCATTAAAAGATGCTGCAATACTAATAATGTAATTAACAATAAAAAAACCCATAAAAAAACAAAAACAACAAGAATACAAAACGGGAAAAAATTAATAGGCATTTTGGCCCTCTCCTAATTATGAAACCACTAAGCAAGTCATCATCAAACCAAGACCAATTGAGAAGTTATCGATCAACATCCCCAATATTTTATTAACGGTCATCAGATAATGAGTTAGCTGGTAAAAAAAATTAAACACAGCTCACAGCCAGTATTTTTTTTTTTTTTTTAACTTGTATAGAAAGGCACAGACACAGTTCGGTAAACATCATCGACATTAATTCTCAGCTACATGAAGCTCTGCTTTTACGTAGAAAGAAACATCTGAGATTTTGGGAAAGTATTTTTACATTTCTAAAAATAATCTCCACCATGCATTACAAGTCAATTGATAATTTGGTGGCTGGGTGTCTGTTTGTGATGCTTAGTCATTCGGTGGTCAGAGCAATTCGCTCCCTCGGCTGTCGCTACGGTTGGAGGCAGTTTGATTAGTCATGCTACAAGTGGATCACTGATACACCACTCAACTGGTATCAAGCCCGTCAGGTATGCCTGGATGCTGGAAGTGAACTTGCTGTACCAAACTCAAAAACCGAAAACGATTTTGCTTGGAATTTACAAAAGAAAACCATGATGAATAATATGTGGTTGGGCTGCACTTATGGCATAGAGGTTCCTGGACAGTTGAAACGTTACAATGATGATCAGAATGAGTACCAGAACTGGAACCTGAATAATGAGGAAACAAGAAACAACACATGCATAACCATCAAGAAACTAGCTGGATATTGGGGTAATGCAAAGTGTAATGAGAAGAAGCCTTTCATGTGTGAGGGTAACATTTGCCTTAGTCGTCTTAGCTGCTTCGATGTCAACATCAAGGATTCAGATCATCAAGAGACACTCTACTGTCTGCTCGGCCACACCTTCAAGGAAACCATCATACAAAACCCCATACAGTGCTGCCTGGCCTGCTCCAAGGATCCCAACTGCCACTCCTTCAACCTGTCTGGGAAGATGTGTCAACTCAACAATGTCACCATCTCCCAGGTTGATGCTGACAAGTACTCGAAGCAGAACTGCGTCTACTATGAATACCAGTGAGTTACAGATTGTTATCTCTGGTTGATTGCTTCATTGTCTTCTGTTTTGCATGAAAAATACCTGAACCTACAAACTGACAGTCCAAAAAGCAATGTCTCTCTAGTAGATAAACAGTCCCATAAGAACACTTTCTTAAATCTCAAAATCGTTACAGTCTTGCTCACGACGAGACAATGAAAATGTTTTTTTCTTTTTTTTTCTTCTTCAGTTTTGTGAAATTTGAAAAAATGTTTCTTTACCAATTATTTATACAATGAACACCCAGCAGGGTGGATATGTGCGCATTACAAGTCTTATTATTATTATTATTATTAATGTTGAGAGGGTCTAGCACACTGTAGGTAGCGCTAACGTGGTGAAGGGGGGGGGGGGGCCCTTTGGCAGACATAAATATCAAATATCCTTGTGTCACTGCAGACCGGCGACGCTAATACCAACATACATTTTCAACCCTACCCCTCACCCCCACTGAAACAAGTTCGCCCAGGATTATCATTAACCACAGTTCGACAAAGTTTGCCCGAACTTTGTCTAGTCGACAAATAAGCTACATGTTATCAACTATATGGAACCAGCTAACTAGGCATTGCTGTGTTAATACACCATTTGTGTTGACAAGGCTTGACTAGAGTCGTTCAAACTACAACTTCTGTGCGCATTGCCTACAATGTAACTCAAACAGTCAATCATTAACTATTGTCCTTGCTCTTGGTTGTAATAAGGCGGACCTAAAATGAGGGTAATTTATCAAAAATTGGAGTATTGATCCTCACACATTTACCTTCCTTCAAAATAACAACCATAACAATAAAAATGCATGATATAACCAATGGTCTGCATATTAGGCATGATTACTATATCAAGGTTATAGTGAAGTTAGCTGCAGAAAATTTCACACAACTCATACCTACCAAGTTGGTATTTATTACAATTGTATACAACTCCACAGACAACGTTCATCATCTACATTTTATTCTCAGCTACATCAAGCTCTGCTATTGCTTGTATAGATACATCTAAGATTTCAGGAGAAAATATTTCAAAATCTTAAAATAATCACAGCCATGAATTTCAAAACATTTTATATGTTGGTGGCTGGGTGTCTGTTTGTGATGCTGAGTCAATCGGTCGTCAGAGCAATTTGCTCCCATGGCTGGAAGCAGTTTTGTCATTCATGCTACATGAAGGTCACTGATACACCACTCAACTGGTATCAAGCTCGTCAGGTATGCCTTGATGCTGGAAGTGACCTGGCTGTACCAAACTCAAAATCCGAAAACGATTTCATTTGGAATTTTCACAAGGAAATTCTGCAGAATTATGATAAAACAGTCAACATGTGGTTGGGCTGCACTTTTGGCAAGGAGGTTCCTGGACAGTCGAAATGCTACAATGATGATCAGAATGAGTACCACAACTGGAACCTGAATCTTGAAGACCCCAATAACAACACATGCATAACCATCAAGCAACTAGCTGGGTATTGGGGTGATGCAAACTGCTATGAGGAGAAGCTTTTCTTATGTGAACGTAACATTTGCCCTGGTCGTCTTCGCTGCTTCGCTGTCAACATCAAGGATTCAGAACATCAAGCCACACCCCACTGTCTGCTCGGCCACACCTTCAAGGAAACCTACATCCAAGACCCCACACAGTGCTGCCTGGCTTGCTCCAAAGATCCCAACTGCCACTCCTTCAACCTGTCAGGAAAGATGTGCCAACTCAACAATGTCACCATCTCCCAGGTTGATGCTGACAAGTTCTTGAAGGAGAACTGCGTCTACTATGAATACCAGTAAGTTCCAGATTGTTATCTCTGGCTGATTGCTTCATCTGTTTTGCATGAAAGTTACCAGGACCATCAAATTGACCAACCCATAAGCAATAATTAGGTCTCAATATCAGAAAAAAAATCCCACAAGAGCAGGTCTTGAAACACAGAATTTATTTATTGCATTTTTTTAAGGGTGGGGGATGTTTTGGCATTAAAAGTATAAATGAGTAAGTTCGAACACTATGAAATTTGAAGAAAAAAAAAATGTAATGCACAAAATTAACCTAGTTATACTCATTGCAAAGAGAAGGTGTTTGCATTTATGGTAGTGGCTGCTAGTTGCACCACAGCACCTTGAAAACCATTATTATGTGCTACATAAAAAGCTTAAGCTAAATCTGCAAAAGACTGGTTTTGGGTTTGAAGCCCAACTAAGTAAAATGCCTGTAGAATAGTATTTCTTCTTCTTAGAACTTAAGAAATTCATGAGCATACAGTGCTTAAAACACATCAGTGTATGATTAACGCAAATACTTTTACTTTTATTGCTATTTTGAAAGGAAATGAAGAAGTCGGGATCAATACTGTAATATTTGTTGAGTTACACTCATGTTTTAGACTCAACTATCTACAACTGAGCTACACCACTTTACCAATGATCACTGGTAAAATAAAATCATTTAACTTCTGTATTCTGGTTTCCTTGATGGATGATTTTAAAACCCAACAAATAATTGCTGCTCATAAAATCAGTAGTTAATAATTGAAATCAAGTATTGAAGGCATGAGTTGTGCTCATTATTGGCTTTTACAGTATTTTCAGAGTTCCGGATCATTCTTTCTAGTTGCTGAACCAGCATAAATTAAAACAAATTGTTTCGTCTGTGAAACTCAACAGGAAATGATAACACTTCACTAAAATAAAAAGAACTATTCCTCTTATTACCACCCTGGAAGTTTTTTCAACCACTTGACCACATCTAGGATGAAATTTCACATTTTAGAAAACTAATATCCTTGCTGAAAATCATGATGTGATTACTAAAGGAACAGCAAGACACCTGGGCAATGAGCAATTTAATCATCGTGTTCCATTTTTGCGGCAAAACATCATACTATTTCACAATTTACTTTCACATGCATACCCCAAATTAAACAGTGTGCAAGTGACCAACTGCGTCCTATTGTAAAGGCTCTTCCGCTTCCACAAGTTTCCATGGTGATGAAGACGCAAGCAAGGAGGGCCTTTTGACATCAGAATATCCGGTTTAAAAAATCAATACAAAAACATGGTTATGTTGAGGAGTATTTATTGTAAAGATAAAGGTTATTACTCTTCAGAAAATTAAAAGCAACTCACACCCAGTCTGTATTCATTATTTGTATAGAACTCCACAGACAACATTCGGTAAACGTCATCGACATTAATTCTACATCAAGCTCTGCTATTGCATGTAAAGAAACATTTGGGATTTTGGGAGATTATATTTTTTATCTTAAAATATATTCAGCCATGTACTTCAAAACATTTGATATTTTGGTGGCTTGGTATCTGTTAGTGCTGCTCAGTAAATCAGTGGTCAGAACAATTTCCTCCCTTGGCTGTTCCTATGGCCGGAGGCAGTTTGATCAGTCATGCTACATGATGGTCGCTGATACACCACTCAACTGGACTCAAGCTCGTCAGGTATGCCTTGATGCTGGAAGTGACCTGACTGTACCAAATTCAAAAACCGAAAACGATTTCATTTGGAATTTACACAAGGAAATAAATTCAGCCATGTACTTCAAAACATTTGATATTTTGGTGGCTGGGTGTCTGTTAGTGTTGCTCAGTAAATCAGTGGTCAGAGCAATTTCCTCCCTTGGCTGTTCCTATGGCTGGAGGCAGTTTGATCAGTCATGCTACATGATGGTCGCTGATACACCACTCAACTGGACTCAAGCTCGTCAGGTATGCCTTGATGCTGGAAGTGACCTGACTGTACCAAATTCAAAAACCGAAAACGATTTCATTTGGAATTTACACAAGGAAATTCTGAAGAAATATGACGAGCTATTCAACATGTGGTTGGGTTGCACTTCCGGCATCGAGGTTCCTGGACAGTTGAAATGCTACAACGATAATCAGAATGAGTACCAGAACTTGGACCCGAATAAAGAACACATCAACAACACATGCGTTTCCATAAGAAAATACAGTGGCTATTGGTGTAACCCAAAGTGTTATTTGAAAAAGCGTTTGATGTGTGAGAGAAACACATGAAGGATTCAGCTTATCAAGCTACACCCTACTGTCTGCTCGGCCACACCTTCAAGGAAACCATCATCCAAAACCCCACACAGTGCTGCCTGGCTTGCTCCAAGGACCCCAACTGCCACTCCTTCAACCTGTCTGGGATTGATGCTGACAAGTACTTGATGGAGAACTGTGTCTACTATGAATATCAGTGAGTGACAGATTTTTATCACCGGCCGATTGTCGTTTGTTTTGCATGAAAGTTACCTACAAATTGACATTCCAAAAAGCAATGTCTCCATATTAGATTTAAAGAAACCATAAGAACGTTATCTTAAAACTCAGAATTGTTACTGCCTTGCTCAAAGAGAGAAAATAAAATGTTTTTTTTTTCTTTTCTTATTTCAATTTTGTGAAATTATAAAAATGTTATACACCCAATATGAATACAAGGGTGAAGGGGGTCAAGCACACTGGACTCAGGCAGTGTAAATGTGGGAAAGGGGTGGGCCCTTGGGCAGACCAAAATATCAAATACCCCCTGCGTCGCTGCAGACTGACGGCGCTAATGTGCCAATATACATCTTCTATAACATTCAACCCCACCTCGCCCCCACCGAAACAAAATATTTATTCAGGCCCCCTCCTAGTTCGTGCCAGCACATTCATTAACCACAATTTTGACAAAGTTTGCTCGAACTTTGTCTAGTCGCCAATAGTTGGACTACGCTAGTTTGACTATCCTGCAGGCATTGCTCAGGTGATCAATAGCCAATTCAATAGCACAGTGCAGAGTGGACGAGTTAAAACAGAGTAATTAAGTGTGTTAATACACCAATTGTGTTAAAAAGACTTGATGAGTGGTTCAAACTACACTTTTTGTGCGCATGCCCTACACATTGCTCTTGGTTGTAATAAGGTGACTTAAAAAAAACCGAGTAATTTATCAAATATTAATCAGTATTGATCCTCACACCTACATCTTCCCTCAAAATAACAACCAAAACAAAAAAAATTATATTATCAAACCACTTTGCAATTCACCTTCACATGGTAGTGAGTATGGAAATGATAATTGAGGGCCTGCATATACGTAGGGGCACAACTATCGATTACTCTATCAAGGCCATAGTTGAGCAGGCCGCATACAAATAAAAACAACTTGACCCACAGCCAGTCGGTATTTCTGAATTTTATAAAGCTCCACAGACATCTTTTGGTAAACATCATCTACATTATATTCTCAGCTATAAACTCTGCTGTTGCTTTGAAAGAAATATCTGAGATTTTGGGTGTAATTTTCTGTAATCTAAGAAGAATCTCAGCCATGCATTTCAACTCATTTGATATTTTGGTGGCTGGGTGTCTGATTGTGATGCTTAGTCAATTGGTCGTCAGAGCAACTTGCTCCCTCGGCTGTCCCTATGGTTGGAAGCAGTTTGATCAGTCATGCTACATTGTCATTGGTACATCACTCAACTGGACTCAAGCTCGTCAGGTATGCCTTGATGCTGGAAGTGACCTGGCTGTACCAAATTCAAAAGCTGAATTTGTTTTTATTTGGGGAATGCAAAAAACAGAAGTTTTTAGGAATCATGATGGAACAAAGTCGATATGGTTTGGCTGCACTTATGGCCAAGAGGTTCCTGGACAGTTGAAATGCTACGATGATGATCAGAATCAGTACGTGAACTTTGATGAACCACCGGACAACAACACTTGCATATCCATCAAGAAGCAAACAGGAACTTGTGGTTTTCCAACATGTGATCAGGAAAAGTGCTTCATGTGTGAGAGAAACAGCAGCCCTGGTCATCTTCGCTGCTCCAAAGTCAACATCAAGGATTCATCAAGCCATCATCAAGCCACACCCTACTGTCTGCCCGGCCACACCTTCAAGGAAACCATCATCCAAAACCCCACACAGTGATGCCTGGCTTGCTCCAAGGATCCCAACTGCCACTCCTTCAACCTGTCTGGGAAGATGTGCCAACTCAACAATGTCACCATCTCCCAGGTTGATTCTGACAAGTACTTGAAGGAGAACTGCGTCTACTATGAATACCAGTGAGTTACAGATTTTTATCTCTGGCTGATTGCTTCATTGTCAAATATGTTGCATACAAAAAACAAACAAATTGACT
This sequence comes from Asterias rubens, assembly GCF_902459465.1. Lineage (NCBI taxonomy): Eukaryota > Metazoa > Echinodermata > Asteroidea > Forcipulatida > Asteriidae > Asterias > Asterias rubens. The sequence goes on from NC_047067.1 coordinate 10,740,342, forward strand.
ATCCATAAGCAAAAGACTTGTCTCTACATTAGAAAAAAATTCCCACGAGAACAGGTCGTAAAACTCGAAATTGCTAACGGACTGGAGAAAAAAAAACAATGTCAAATGATGGCATTACTTTTGTTTTTAAGGTCTATGTACTTTTTTCTAACTCAAAACACAATGTCCACAGACCAATATTATTTTGTGAGTTGTTTTACTCATTTCTCAAAAACTACTGCACCTCAATAAGTTATATTTGAAGGGAAGCTTTCTACCATCATTATCTTCATCAATTTAAATCTGTGGACATTTTAAAAAAGTACCCGAATCCGAATCCGAATTATTATTAATATTATTATTATTATTATTATTATTATTATTAAATGGTCCAAAGAAAGCTCTGCATACCCACAAAAACACTGAATATTTGAAGACATGCCGGGTATTCAAATACATGCCGGGTGGTTAACGCTTTGCTTAAGCACTAATTGTAGTGGTTCATGTACCATAGATCTTAGCATGTACATAATGCCCTGTTTTCAATCTCAAAAGTAATTATATACAAACAAAATATTAGTTTTAGTAATTGATGTTTTTCCCCCTTCATTTAAACAAGCATTTAGCATTTGTACATGTATAGATATTTGCACTTTATATGACACAATATACAAAATGACTATCGAAGTCACAAGAAATTAGTGGTAAAAAAACCAAGGCCAAGTCACACTGCAGCGATAATGAAAATGATAACGACGCAAAGAGAACGCTTTCTATTGGTTGAATTGCTCCACGCAGAATACGCCCATGCTCATTCAACCAATCGAGGGCGTGCATTTTTATCGTTCTCGTTTTCGTTATTGGGGCTTGTGTGACCGGGCCTTTACGCGTTGTTTCGAACATCAGAGTATAGCATATTAATACTTCCATGAAAATGTTCCACTATCATGACTATGACAATCTATAACACCATGGAGGTAGAAGCACGTATGTTACATATCTGCAAATCTGTAAACATTTATATTTCAATTTTAGCAATGTTTTAACACCTCATAATATTTGATTTACATCCCTCAGTAATGTATTTTCACTCCTTAGCACAGGATACATTAATTCTATATAAAGAAGAAACACAATAATTGGAAACACATTCATAAAACTGTTTGCATAAGGGTGAGAAGACTATCACGGGATAACACCTAAGATCAAAACAATTAGCCTAAAAATTGATAACGATTTTGTTAACATCTTTTGAAGATTAAAGGAAAGGTTATTAGATCTTACCACTGGTTACTGTATGATGTGACTGGAAACTGAGTGGACTGGAAGCTCCTTTAAAGTTAGCATGCATTCAATCCAAAATAAAGTTTGGTTAAAAATTTGTTGTGGATATGATTAAGAATTGCGATCATTTGGGAGTTGGATTTGGATGATGTCTGGTACATTGCGTTGTTCAATTTCAAATAAATGCTCAATTTGAATTCCCCAGACTACATCAAGTAGGGGCCTATCGCTAGATATGAGGTTTAGAGGCAGGCATTTTCTTTACTGTATAAGAGACCCAATTAACGATAAACAACTCCCACTGAAATTGTGCGGCACAAGTACATACTTGCCACGAACCATGTGACATAGTAACATTGGTTTAGCACCCTGAGGCCAGGTTTCTTAAAGACATTGGACACTTTTGGTAATTGTCTAAAACCAGTCGTCTCACTTGGTGTGTCTCAACATATGCATAAAATAACAAACCTGTGAAACTCAATCGGTCGTCGAAAATACAAGATAATAATGAAAGAAAAAACACTCTTGTCACACGAAGTTGTGTGCTTTCAGATGCTTGATTTTGAGACCTCAAATTCTAAATCCGCGGTCCTGAAATCAAATTCGTGGAAATTTATTTCTTTCTCGAAAACGTCGTTACTTCAGAGGGAGCCGTTGCTCACAATGTTTTATACTATCAACAGCTCCCCATTACTTGTTACCATTTAAAAGGTTTTATGCTTATAATTATTTTGAGTAATAATTAACCAATAGTGTCCACTGTCTTTAAAGCCTGTAAGCAAAAAACTTGCTCAGCACAGAATAGTATTGCTAAGCAAACACAGGTTACCAGCCCAAATTACATTAAGTTTGCATTGTTGTGACTGGTGCTTGACTCAATTTTTGCTAAGCAAAGAAAATTGTCAAGCAGTATTTTCTGCGTAACAGCTTTATGAAATTGGGCACTGAACTCAAGTTATGGTGTTCCTTATCAGCAGAGTGTGGGTTCAAGTCCTGGTCTTGACATTTGTGTTCTTAAGCAAGAAACTTTTTGCTTCATCCTTCGGATGGGATGTAAAGGCTTACATCGTGTGTGCTGCGCAATGTACAAGAAAGAACCCAGTTACACTTATCGCTAAAAGGAAGGGGTCTGCTCTGGCAGTGGCTGCGACACAGCACATTGCCAACAATTAGAAGGTGCTACTTAAAAACAATTAATTTACCAATAGGGTTGTGATAAAGCGCTAAAATATAAGAACCCATTATTATTATTTTTTTTATTAATTCAAACTGAGCATTTAATTGAGAAAAGGCGAGGCATTGTACCAGACATCATTCAAATGTGAATCACAAAAGTAAAGACAAACTGTAGACCCTAAGACAAGTCCTTTCAATTTAAGCGAAAAAAAAAGTTGTGAACTGAAAAAAAACCTGTAACCCCAGTCAATCAAACAATTCCCATAACGTAAGCAATTTTTAGTCAACATTTTCTAAAAATAACTAGAAACTTTTGTTTGTCAATGTGTCAATTTCGTCATACATGTATATCCTTTGGTGGTAGCGTAAAAACAATAGCTATTATTAGGTTGTGTTATGTGATCTATGTAGATTAATAAGCAGATTTTCACCTTTAATGATTTGAGGGGGCCATTCACAATAGTCAATGTTTTTTTCTTTGAATTCTCGATGGGTCAAAAGAAATAACTGAAAATCAAATTCAGTTTTCATTTTCATTAAAACAAAAGTAAAAAATATATTGATGACAAAATAACCAAGAAGAAAAAAAGATACCCATTTGGCCAAGGTCCTTCATTTTATTCCTGATTGAACTACAAAGTTGTTTATTAAAGCCAGGTTTAAGCCATGAAAAACTACTGACCTTAATTTTGGTATTACTTTGAGGCATTACTTTCATCTTCAGTGTATTAATTATTTTATGAAGCCACTCAATATTAGAAAATCGAAACTTAGGGAGATGGGCGGCCCTGTTTTGGTAAAACGATGTATCTCAAAAAAGCTAATTTCAAGAAAAATAGGTTTAAAGTTGAAATAACTGCCTTTTTGTTTCAGAATATTGGATTGTCATTTTATTAAAAGTTTTTCACTAATGTAATAATTGAAAATAAGTTTCCATATTTTGTTATAAGTTTTTGAACATTATTGAAGAAACTGTGACAGTTTATTCAAAGATACATCATTTCACCGGAATAATGCACACTCACAGGAAAGCGTATGTCGTCAAACTGGTGCATAACAATGGTATACTAAAAAGCATTTGGGATGTTGATTAATTTGCTCAAATGGTGTATGTCAGAGAGATACACCATTTTACCATATTTTTAGTTTGTAAAATAAGTGTAAGTGTGACATACATCTTTTTTGTGAATTAAAGTCACAAACTTTGAGTTGTACAGGTCAACATACAGTTTGTATCTTCTGAACCACTCATCCGTTGACGATAAGATTTTCAGAATCGGAAAGAGCGCCCTCACTTTACTGGGAAATGGCTTTATCTCAAAATTTCAAAAAAACGACTTACATCGTTTAACCAAAACAGGGCCGTGGGGGTGGATGATTGGGTTGGTAGGTCAAAGCAATTTAAAAAAAGGAAAAATCTAAAAAATTGATTGACTATTCTAAATAGCCCCTAATGTGTTTGATATACCGCTCGCATAAATCCTTGTCATTTGATTGGTGGAGTACGCGTCACGCGTCATCCACTACTTTGCCATGTATAGAGCTTTCTATCCCAACGTCACAGACCAAGTTTTTGCCAACTGGGGTTGGAAAACTATGGAAATTAGCCATAAATGCAAAACAAAAACAGATTTCCACCGTTTGAAACAACGTCACACAACTGTGTTGTATACATGTATATACAGATGTTGTATCCGTGATATTAAATATTTTAACATGTGTACTTGTAGAATGTACGATTAGCAGAAGAAGGAATGAGTTCACCCTTGCCCTTTGATCACTGTTTTATAGTAATCATTTAAGTTTGTCAAGTGCCCGGAAGAAGGACGTAATGAAAGTGTGACCGGAAAAAGCTTATGAGAGATCTCTGTCAAAAATTAACGGGCATGCAACTGTAACTTCACCCAAAAAAAAAGGAAATTACAAAATTTTAATGATTTTGTATTGTATTTTCCAGTTTTGAATGGTAAAACTGAGATTAAAAAAGAGGAAATCAGCTGATACATGGAAAAGTTGCATGCCTTGAAGTAATAAACTACAAGGGAAAAGTGACTGGATACATTTTTAAATAAATGGGGTTGAACCATGAAATTTTTTTCCCCCAATAATTTTAGGGTCGAACCGTGACTAGAGGGGGATTTGAACCAACGAATTCCTGAATAATGTGTCAGCGCTCCACCAACTGAGACGTTCGGACCAGACAGCTCCGTTTGCAGGTTCAAATCCTGCTCTAGTAAATTTGTTGTTCGATTCAAATTATTCAAGAAAACTAATTGTGAAAGTTTGGGTGATTTTCTGCCATTTAAAAGTCATTGCAGAAAAATTAAATTCTGAGTGGGAATGAAAAAACTCAGCAACAAAAGAAGCAACAGTCATGCCCCCTTTTTTTCAAAGAGCCATTTTCTTGCTAGAGCGACCTTCTGCTGAGGCACAAATTGATTGAAAAAGGTTGTACAGCCTTCCGACCTTCTTCAGGGCAATTGGCTAGACCTTCACATATTTCCGATAAATGCACTTAAAATTTTAAATTTTTAAATGTTGATATTGTTAAATATAGTTAAGCAGTGTGTATTTAAACAAAAAATAACAGCAAAGCGTTTTGTGCATGCATGCATGCCATGCAGTGGATGTAGCCAAGCAAGTAACACATGAATGTAAATGTTTAAATGATGATGTCATTTGTATGCTAATTAGGAGGCAATCCTTACCAGATCGTATTGAGCCGTAATCGCTGTGTTCACTGCTTTCCTCTATTTCGGGTAAGACTGCACCGTTGTGAAACAAAAAAAGTAACAAAATATTTAATGTGTGTAGATTAAGATGTGACGCTACATGTCAAAACCAAGCACTTCCAGTGAACGATTTCGCTAGTATAGCAGAGCAAATTGCTACACAAAATGTGTCTGTTGTAACTCAAAAAACACCATTTGCTACTCAATTAAGAGTGTTCAGTGTGCATTCTAAAAAGAAAATGTTATGCAAAATTGCTGCTCAAAATTGTATCCCCGCTTCCTGCCGAAACTCAAAGCTGGGTTAATTTGCACAACGAATAGAAGAAAAGAAGTGATTTCAGAAACTACATAATTAGGCTTACATAGAACTTTTAAAACATATTATCACATTGACATAAAGACAAATATTTCGCCGTCTACACTTCTTGAAAACTAGTATCTACAAGAATTGTCTGATTTTGGCATTTAGCGTCACATACACTGTACATTTAAAAAAATACTTAATATTAATAAGCATATTTTCTTAAAATATTAAAAGGAGATTTTAGTGTCGATTTAAGTGAAAATAAGAAAACTTCATAACAAAAGTGGATCAACATTTTCACAAGTATACGCTCGAGGAGGGGGGGGGGGGAGGTGGAGGTGGGTAAATACGTACGTAATTTACGCCTTTTCTGTTTGTGATGAAAATGTCAAACATTGCCTGCATCATATTGTTAATCACTGCCAAACAGGGGTAAGAATCATTGCTGATAAAAAAAAAATATGAGGCTAGAATCCAAATTTTGAGGTTTGTTGAAATAATAAGCATTTCCATGATTGATAACCCCTGGGGTGTAGATTTCAAGGAGCTTTTATGAACAGAGTTGTCAGCACGAGTGCGGTAGGGTGTCATTGCAAAGTGGATTAAGAGCACCGAATTCAAGCTCTGGTGCTTCTGTTCAACAGAGTGTGGGTTCGAATCCTGGCTGTGACACTCGTGTCCCTGAGCAAGACACTTAACTACATTATAATGGCTTCTCTACACCCAGGGGTAAAATGGGTACCTGTGAGGGCATAGATTGTTCTTGTGATTGATTTAGCCGAGTAGTGCATATTAATGTTGCACAGGCTGTATACTCCCCAGAGAGCTATTGGTTTAACAAATGAAATATGTGGCCCCTTGACCAGGGGTAATAATGTCAGAAGCGCTTTGATACCCCCTTCGGGCTGTGATAAAGCACTATATAAAAATCAATTACTATTGTTATAACCGCTGGGGTGTAGATTTCAAGGAGATTTTAGGAACAGAGTCGGCAGCGCGAATCAAGTAGATAAAACGCAGGATTCCTTTTTTACTTAAGAAATTAACTGCTACCCTTTTCTTTTTTTACAATTAAGGCAGACATAAGAAAGTCTGAAATACATTGCTATGTTGGGAAAACAAATTCTTTATGATTATAAATGCACTCTTTTTGGGGGGGGAAGGGAGGGGGGATTCACGCAGAAGAGTATTGCTTGTGGAAATGTTGAACCACCCATGACCAGACATGATATTTGAGCCCTTTTCACACTACTCTATTCCCCTGGAGGCAACCCCAGGAATAAAGGTGGTCCTTTAACACTTGGATTACTTTACCCCTGCTTCTACCTCCCCCCTCCCTCCCTGGCAAGTGGGCACACCCTGGGGAATAGCCAACTCTGCTTTACACAGGCGCGCAACTGGAACTTCACAAAAAAAGAAGAAATCAGCTGTTCCAAGGAAAAGTTGTATGCCTGTCTACAGTAGGGGGCTGACGGTAAAACCCAGGAGGTATTCTTGAAACAAGATTTCTGTGGAAACGGCGGGGAGAGTGTGAAAGCCAGGCGTAATAACCTTGGGGTAAAAAAAAAAACGCTCTCAGGCCTCCCCCAGGGCTGACTTACACAGGATAAGAGATACAATGTGAAAGGGGCAATAAACTCTTGGGGAATTTTTTTTTTTAAATTCTTGAGCTACTTAGCTACCTAATAATGGTATTGGCTTTCAGAGTTGTTCTATGCCATTCAAAAAATTAGTTTTTAAATAAGAAATCAAATTCAGATTTATGAAGAATATCATGTCTGGTAAAAAAAAATAACTTCTATGAATATTTCTGTAATTAATGTAATAAGTTGTTAGCTTCAATAAAAACAGTGACTTGTGCAATGTAAAACTAATCAAAGTGGATTCACGTTTCAAGTTAGTTTTGTGTGACTGTCAATTCCAAACCGAAAACGTGCTTCAAAATTAATAAAAACTACATTCATTTGAATCTTTCTCAATCCTGACCAAGCTTTGAGTCTTTTACTGGAAACAACAAATGCCAAATTCAAAGGGTAATTTTAAATTATATTTTTCCCCCATAATAAAATTGTTTGGTATCATTCAGGCTATGCCAAACATACAATTTTTTGTAAGGCAAAATCAATGAGCAAGTACAAGTAAGTGTTAATTAATGATAAGGGATAGGCCAAATAATGTTATGTTTGGTGTAAGCCAACTGATCCTAAAAATGCAGTCAACAATAATTTTTTGTTAAAAAACATTAGGGGGATTTCTAAAAGTTAATTTTGCAACAAATAAATTATATTGTACAAACAAAACCAGAACTAGACATTGAGAGTTTGTGAACAAACTCCAGGTGATCAGTTTCAGGGAGTAAAAGCCTGGTGTAAAAAACAAATATTGCACCTTGCTTTGTTCTCAAGATTTGTTATAAATAATAAAAATTGCAAAACATTTCAAAACATTGTCAAAACATTGTCATTTCGAGTTCCCCCAGTTGAACTTCAAGCCTGGTGGACAATAAACAAAGCGACAAATCCATGAAGTTAAGCCTATTCAAAGCATTTTACATGCACTTCTGGTTAAGACAGCTCAAAATGTCAAGAAAAGGCCACCCATTTTTGTGAAGTACATAAAGCCCTTTCATATGATGTATAGATTGTCAAAATAGCTTTTGTAGTTGAGGGAATAGGAACTGATGAATAATGACTACTGGAGAAGAGACTAACCAATCGGAAGGGAAATGTTTGTTGAAAACGCCTTGAAAAGAGACTACGTACGTAAAGCCCTTTCATATTATGTACAGATTGTCAACTAAGACTGTGGCTAAAGGCAACTGAGATACCACCGACCAATTACTGAGATTAATACAAGCAGATCGTCTAAACTAAGCTTAGGGCCCAATTTCATAGAGCTGCTTAATAAGCATTTTGTGCTTATAATATTTCTGCTACGCAGAAATGGGCAGGAAACCAGTCACAAATTGTACTTGTAACATGATTGTTTGGCTGGTAATCTTATTCAAGAAGGCATGCAGCTCTATGAAATTGGGCTGGTTATTAATGTAAGCACACCAGACTCAAGCTCTGGCGTTTCTGATCAGCTGAGTGTGTGCCGGAGTACCTGTTGTGGCATTTGTGTCCGTGAGCAAGATACTTTAATACCATTGCTTTATAAATAACTCAGTCAATATTCATTGATGTAAAATGCAGTCAACAAGATTTGAAAAAAAAATTAGAAACACTTCAACAAGTGCGCCACAATTTTTTTTTGAAATCTGCATCAATCAATTGAGAAAAAAAAAGAGATAAAACACTACATGCACAGCAAATAGACAAACCAGTGTACATGTAATTGTGCAACTTTTCAACTTTTGGTCTCAAAGAAAAAAATCAACATTAACTCAATGCTTGATGGAAACAAATGAATCCTTCACATCACAGCAAAAAAAGAAAAACTCCTGTGACACTTTGTGAGTGAAGTTTTCATAAGGTGCATTTCTCTTACCAAGGGGCTCGGGTATTTTTGCAACTTCCCAGCGTACCGATTTTTCTATTAAAGGCAAAGGGGGGATACCACTTAGTTACACAAAAATGTTTCATATAAACTTCAAAACCTCTCTTCAAAAATGTCTCTCTTTGTTTAAAGGCAGTGGACACTATTGGTAATTACTCAAAATAATTATTGGCATAAAACCTTACCTGGTGACAAGTATGGGGAGAGGTTGATGGTATAAAACATTGTGAGAAACGGCTCCCTCTGAAGTGCCATAATTTTCGAGAAAGAACTAATTTTCCACGAATTTGATTTCAAGACCTCAGTTTAGAACTTAAGGTCTCGAAATCAACCATCTAAACGCACACAAGTTCGTGTGACAAGGGTGTTTTTTCTTTCATTCTTATCTAGCACATTCGCTGACCGATTGAGCTCAAATTTTCACAGGTTTGTTATCTTATGCATATGTTGAGAAACACCAACTGTGAAGGCTAGTCTTTGACAATTACCAATAGTGTACACTGCCTTTAAGCGCCTTGAGCACATTATTGGTGGAATAAATGCACTATAAAATGCTACATTATTATTATAATTAACACAAGGTCACGCACCACCAAGCCTAGTATTTAAGCAGCATCCAGCAACAGAGTACAGCATTCTCCTGAAGACGATCAGAGCATACTGATCGAAACATTGAGTCCTTTAAACACCGGCTCTTTCAGAACCAACACTACTCAAAAGAGATTTATTCACATGGTGTTACTGCAAACCTAACTTAGTAACACATGTTCGGGCAAAAATAACCCCAATAAAACCAAAAAACTTCTAGGCTCACTAAAAGTGCACAATAACAACCCAATCCAATCTATAAAGCAGCACAAATGTCAGGAGATGCAAAAAAACATGAGCATTTCTCAACACTTTTTCCATCAATCTCTACTACTGACATACAAAGTAGCTCGATTATGTTAAAGTTAGTAATTTTACCATAATAAACACCTAGAAAATGTAAATAAGCACAAAAGCTGAACAAACATTTCAACCAAACTAAACACATGAAATACACAGGATAAAGCAAAGAACACAAAAAGGGGGGAGGAGAACAGAGCCACCAGCATATCCTTCACCATGCAAAATTAAAAGCTGACACCAACGTTAGCATAATCTTGTAGCAGGAGATTCCGTCCCCATGGAGATTCTGTTCCCCTAGTTGGTGACCTGTGAACAAACTTCTTCTGATAGCGCCCTGTTTTGAATCCTCCTCCTTCAGACCATGTTCACATATGGGGGACGGAATTTCCGGGCGACAGATTTCCTTCTAACACCTGCAGCCGATTTCACAAAACGCTAGGATTAGGATGAGTTAGGACGAGTAACTCCTCCTATGTAACTTAGGATGGGTTCAATGCATCCTAACGTCTATGAATACGGAACTTAACTCTTCTTAAGTCCTAAGATTAATCCTAAAGTAGTAGAAAGAGTTTGGTGAAATCGACGGCTGCGTGGTAAGCTTGAATTATTGCTTCTTTTTTTCATGAAAAACAAATTGAAATTGAAACGATAAAATTCTACCTTGATCCACTGGAGACCTGTCAGGTGATACCCCCCTCAGGGAAGGGGATTGGTTTGAAAGAGAACAAAGGTCAAAGGTTGGAGTTGAAGAGAGACTCTCCTCAGAGTCCACACTACAGGTGGGAATATCGACTGTCAAACACTGGACACTAGAGGGCGGTGTCACCTGGACGGAGGTGAGACTATTACACAGGTAAACTTGAGAGTATAGTCGAGAAGGAACATGGAAAGTAGAAAGAGAAAAACAAATAAAATAGAGTGGAAATGAATGTAAGAATTTTTTTTTCTAATGGACAAAATTACTGATCGAATATAATCAGCTACATTCTTAAGTATCAGGCCTGCATAGACCAAATTAGCTGATAAAAACCATTTCCATTTGTTGGAACAGCAGAAAACAAAACAGACTTTCTTTCCAACGTTTTAGAAAGCCAAACAGAGCTGTTTAAAATCCAATCATAACTACTTGAACACTGTACACTGTGCAAAATAAAAAACAAACTCTAAACTCTCTAAAATGTGTCTCATTCAACCAAGTAAATTGTGTGGCGGAAAGGTTTTTTCACAAATTAAATATGAAGAGTAGGCTACCTTAGAAAATGAATGTTATTACAATGTACCTAAGCCCGGTTTATACTTCCTGCGAATGCGAATGCGATACAAATTTGTTAGCAAAGTTCGTATTGCATTTGTAACGAAAAATTCCCATCAGTTGAATTGTGCTCAACTCGTCAAGCGAGACATTCGCTGCGAAAACAGCCATGTGACATTTGTATCAGCCAAAATTCGTATCACATTTGCAGAAAGTATGAACCAGACTTTATGTACTACGTGTATGTAACATGGTTTTAGGGTGGACAGTTGTTATTATATGTAGTTCACCGAGGTATTGGAAGTTGACAAACTTGATCCTGTGGCAAAGTTATGTGGAGCTAATATCGACTGTCCGACCGAAATAAACCATGTAATATTTGTTTTACTAAACCTCATACATGTACTCTGATTTAGCATTTTTTAGTCGGGAAAACGTGGAGTGACATTTACATGGGTTCACCATATTTTCATGTGTACAATGTATGTAGCATCGGCAATAATGTTGTACTACACTCGTGCGACAGTGCGACGATTGCTTTGTTAAGAGTATATTGCGTAAAACTTGGTATTTGTTCTGTGTGTAAATACTGGCGCACACATTCGGTTAAAAAGGAACAATAGCATCTGGCACGTGATGGTGAGTGGATCAGTGAGAATTCTGCTCTGGATCATGAATATGTATGAGGTTATAGTAAACAATGGATATCTTAGCAAAATGGTGTCTCGGACTCTCAGACTCACAGAAAGGTGAAATATTAAAACTTCAAATTAGACACACAAATCAAGTTGTTAATCACATCAAAATAAAATTATTCAAACTGTGTATCATTCATTAAATTTGAGCTGGTACAGCATTGGGAAAATAACATTTTTTTTCCATCTGGTGCTTAAAAATCAAGGCAGTGGAATATACTTCAGGGAACAATATTTTGTATTCAACCAAGGGACCTGCCAAAGCAGCTAGCACTGTGACCCCTAGGCCTGAAAATGTGTAGAGAAGTTGATGAAGAAATGTACATGTTTTAGATTTGACATTTGACACAACACAACGTCAAAGCCCGCTTGATTGGATAGGGACTGAAAACCCAATCAACCCAATCAACCAGCAACCAGCAAGGCTGTGGTCCAGCTCAGAGACTTGCAATAAGTGTTTCCAATTTCATAAATACTGGAAAAAAAGTGCATATCACAAATTTGAATTTGAGCCCCTCTTTAAATAACCGTCCTCAACTCCCCTGAATCCACATTAAATGAATTGATTGCACAATACAGTTCTAAACTGGCTGCTGACGGAGGCTTAGACCCATAGTAAAAATAACAAATGACTGCTTTAATTTTCATTTTCACTTTTACACCCAAATGCCATACCACATCTTGATTATTCCAAACTCAGGATGGGAACCCTTTTTAAGAAATGATTTAACTGTACAATACAGTTCTGAAAAGCTTACTTTAGTATTTCCAACAGTAAAAATTACAAATCTGATTTAATTTCCATTTTTAATTTACATTCAAGCAGACCCAAATGCTGTACCACATCTTGATTATTCCAAACTCAGGATAAGACCCCTTTAAATGAAATTAATTTACTGTACAATACAGTTCTCATGCTAACTGAAGTATTTCCAACAAGTCTGTAAAAATTCCAAATCTGTTTTAATTTCAATTTTTAGTTTATATTCAAGCACACCCCAATGCTGTACCACATCTCAAATATTCCAAACTCAGGACCCTTTTTTAAATACAAACGGTCACTGTTACAATCCAGCAGAATCTATATACACCATGCATCTTACCTTTCTTTCGGATCGGTCTCGATTTAGGAATCTTCGGCGAGGTCCTCCCTTTCCATGTCCAGAACTCTGGCTTCTGAAGGCTCTTCGTCTTCTTGTCTTTCCACAGGGCCTTAGGGGCTGGGATGTGATGCATGTGCTCGAAGAACCTGGGACATGGCAACGACGGTAGCTCTTCAAATTCCCGCTGGGTTGACAAACACAGGACGAAGGATATAATTAAGCCTCGATTTTATAATCCCATTATAGCAGCCTTTTTTTTCTTAGGAACCTGTTTAGGCCAATTTCCGGACACAAGATAATGTATGTAGACAGCGAGTGAATAATACTTTGAGTGCATGGAAATTACTTTTCCAGAGGGAAATAAATGTAGCTAAGATGTGAACAAAAAACTACACAGTGTTTGAGTATTTTATGCACATCTGATTTTGGCTGATTTGCCTAAAGATATTCAGCACAGTGGCAAAATAAATAAAATCCAATTAAAACCGCACTGAAATGAGAACTGACATCCTATTTTCAATCCATTAGAGTTTGAAGGGTAGGTAATGGAGATTGATGTGTTCTGAGATAAAACGTCATGCCCTAAGACTCCTGGGTATTGCTGACTCAAGCTTGTATCTGATCTGTCAACCCCCCCCCCCCCAGTTGGTCATTTTAAAGGTAAAAGAAATGACTAGGTAAATTTTAAATGATTTGGGTTTGAACAAAGAAAAAAATTAATAGAGTGGGATTTGAACCAAAGACCTCTGGACTAATGGCTGCGCTTGACCAACTGAGCTATAGTAGACCTATGTTGGCGGTCTCCCTATTTCAGCAATATCTTTTTTTAATTGGGTGCCAGTCAGAAGCCAGTTTCTAAGACATACACAATGTACTCAAAATTAATAATCCACAAAGGGAAACTGACTGAATAAATTTGAAATAATTTGGGGTTGCACAAAGAAAAATTGATGGAATGTGATTAGAACCAATGACCCACAGAGTAATGTGTAGACACGTGACCAAATGAGCTACATGTATCTAGTCCTATAGACTGCATTTAATAACCCCCTTTTTCCTATGAAAGTCGCCATCTTGTAGGGCAAACGGTATGCACGCCCATCAATGAAGCACGTAGCACTCCCGGTTTGATTTCTACGGCACATGCACTTACACACACATGCGCACAGGCGACATGTTTTAGGGCAGATATTTCAACGGTGACGACATTTTCAATACGGTCTATATTGGCGGTCTCCTTATTTTGTCAACATCTTTGATCGGGTGTTATTGAGAATACTTATTCAGATTCAGATTTAGGTCAGAAGCCATGCAGCCACTTTATTCAATTTCTCTTTGTTCAACGACTTATCTTGGCCTTCCTCTCCGGTTAGTTAAGTTAAGCCCCTTTCACACCAGAGCAATTTAGCAAGGGTCCCTTGCTAAATTGTAGAAAGGTTGTAACATTTTACAAAATGTACCTCGTGGGAAAGGACAACATTTTTTGGAGTGCCCAGGGTCCCCGGTAAAAAACTTGACCAACATTGCTACATTGTGTCAGAGGTCCGGACCTACGACAAAATCTGTCGCTAGTGGAAGTTTTGACCAAGGACGTGCGCGAAATCATACTGTGAATACATTGCTCCTCCGTTCCATCAGTTAAACAACTCCCTACTCTACTTGTTTGTGGACACTTTCATTAACACAAAAGGCTGTTTCTTCCAAGAAGTTCATTCATGACATCTAAGAAAATCAATAATACCTGACTACAGTGAACACACAACCACCATCTTCACATTCCAGAGTCAAGTCATCAATTATGTGTGTTATTAAAAATACCCCAATGTGCAGGGCCCGATTTCATAGAGCTGCATAAGAAGTAACTATTGTTTAAAAATTTTATGCTAAGCAGAATTCAAATCGCAAAATGTGCATGTGACATGGCAGTTTCGCCAGAAACCCTGTTCTGGTAAGAATAATGTTACTGTGCTAAGCCACTTGCCCACTTCTTGTGCTTAAAGCAGTTCTATGAAATTGGGCCCTGGTCTTTTGCATACTCAGAACATAATGGTTTACATTGTGTATTGTTATAACACGATCCAACAGCACAATTAACACCAATAAAAAGATGAATTGGAATCGAGAAGAAATCAGAATTAAGATGTGAAAGGAAGACCCATGCAATCAGGTAGTGGCTGAAAACCCAGTCCACATGCAATGCTCCATTAGGATGGGGGATTCGAACCAGGGTCCACGAAGATGAAAGGCATGAAAACTGAGCCAAACAAGGCCAAACTTCATGGCTCTGCACGCTTATCGTAAGCAAAATATCGGCGAGCATATTTCACAAGTTGGACATTTTTGCTTGTGTGTGTGCATACTCCACATTACTAGGCATTCCACGCTTATACATACTAGTGCAGAAATTGCAGCGATTGCCCTGCAAGTGGAAAATGATGATTGTAAGCACAGAATTCGGTGGTATACAAGCAGAGACATGAAATTTGGCTTGATCCCCCAAAAATGTATGGAAAGTGTCCAAGCTGGTAGTTGGATCAAAATCGTGCTTAAGATGAAATAAATTATTCTTACCACATAATGGTACCTCCCTCTGTCCTTCAGTGACATGGCTCCGACAAAGCTCACATAAGAATTGGAACTCGCCTGTAAAAAAAGAAGATTTTTTTTTTTTTTTTTTTTAAATATTAGCAACTGTAGGAACTTTCATACTTAAAACCACAAAGTCAACAATTTTCCCACTACTATGGACCTTAAAAACACTGGACACTATTGGTAATTGTCAAAGACTAGTCTTCACAGATGGTGAATCTCAACATATGCATAAAATAACACACCCGTAAAAATTTGAGCTCAATTGTTCGTCGAAGTTGCAAGATAACTATGAAAGAAAAAACACCCTTGTCATCACATGAAGTTGTGTGCTTTCAGATGCTCGATTTTGAGACCTGAAAGTCTAAATCTGAGGTCTCAAAATCAAATTCGTAGTAAAAAAAAAAGCTTTCTCGAAAACGAAAACTATGTCATTTCAGAGGGAGCTGTTTCTCACAATATTTTTATCAACCCCTCCCCATTACTCTAATCAAGAAAGGTTTATGGTAATAATTTTGTTGAGTGATTACCAATAGTGTCCACTGCCTTTAAATAGCAACTGGACTGATAGTGTACAAGGTGGTCAAATTAGAAAAGAAAACTTTGTATCTAACTCATACAATTTTACCCAGCGCTCTCCCTTTTAATTAGTGGTTCGCAGGGTGAGGGAAGGCAATTTTCTCCTTGGTAAAGGGCACCTCTTTGAGGAGACTGTAAATTTCTACTGACATTTTTCAAGGGGCACGGAAGAAGAAAATTGTCTTCCTCCATGCAAGGGACACCATGGCACGAGACCAGGGGCATGGAGGAAAATGCCCCTATTGCCTCCATGGAGTATCAGGTCTAATCTGAGGATAAACAGATTGGCCTAGACTTTTTTATTACTATTAAGTGAGGCTTTTAAGTTATTGTCACTATTTTGTATGTAATGATTTCCCAATTTTCTTTTGATGTATAAAATGGAAGCTAACAAGTTTTGAAAACATTAAACTTTATTTTTGAATGTAAAATAAGCCTCAAAAAGGGCTATGCATCTTTTAAGGCACTGGACACCTGTTTCCCAACATATTCATAAAATAAAAAATCTCTGTGAAAATGTGGACTCAATTGGTCATTGAAGTTGCAAGAGAATGAAAGAAAAACACCCTTGTTGCATTAAATGTGTGTGCTTTCTTTCAGATTCCTAAAAAAAGGCCTAAAGTCTTTTAATGTTCGAATGAGAAGTTACCCCTTTCTCAAAAACTCTTTAGAGGGAGCTGTTTTCCATTGCTTGTTCAAGTTAGGTTTTTTGAGCACTAATTATTTTGAGTACATGTAATGACAAATTGTGTCCAACATCTTTCAAAGGAATGATATAAACAGTGTATTTGTCTTTCCCATGTATTCAAATTTACATTTGCCCATCATTGCCCACCAACCGCTTTACAAACAGTAACTTGACCACCCGTGGTGAATATAGGGAACAGACAAAATCTTAAACGGTTCCTTGTTAAACATGTACATGTACCAGTAGTTGGCAATAGTTGAAGCATCAGCAGTATAGCTAGCAATGGTCTATTTTGTTAGTTCCCCCAACACCAGTCCAAACAAACAATTGCCAATCAGTCTTTAAACCGTTAAAATCCTGTTTACATTTATCCTGAATTTCAGACTCCCCCCCCCCTTTCCTTCAATACCTGAAACCGATCTATAAAAGCCCCTGTTGAACCATAGAGAAAACGGGCCCCTAATTCAAGCAAGCGAAACACCCAGAAAGACGTCACCCCCCCCCCCCCCCCCCTCCAACCCAATCTCCTGAGTTACTTTTGTGTCTGTTCACAGAGTGTTTAACGACTGCTACAGAAGAAACACGCATGTTTATGAATGCAAGTTTCTTTGTGGGGTTAATTCCTTGACTACATTCATGTAGCCCACTGGTGGCCTGTGGGTATATAAAGATGAGTATTAAAATAGCCTCATAATGAAGTGGCTCAAAGGACCGAATACATCTTAATAATTTAGAGAATCTTAGAGATACATGGGGTACATGTATGTGAAACCATTTATTCCTCCATGGTGAAACTCACTATAGTAATTTATTAATGATGTTGCTGTAACATGTTCATTCAAAAAAAAAAGTTGATGCATAAAGGAACTTGATTGAATAAATCATGGGCAGTATTCAATTGCAAAAGGAACTACTGCATGTGCTGCACAAGGGACATAATGCAACTTTTATGCAACTACATTGTGTATACTGCAAGAGGCCGATTGCACAAGTACAGTAAGAAAATAAATAAAGCTGCCAAGAAGATGGATGCCATGCTGTAGTTTACATGACCGCTTTGCCTCAAAATCAACGTGCCATGATGGTTGCCAGTGTTGCTTGGACTCGGATTTCACCTTCACGCATGTCGATCATGCCCATCGACACACACATGGGATGTTCCGCATGTTACCTCATCGAGGCAACACAGGGCATTGACTAAATGTCCTAGTTTTCCTTGTACCTGCTGCCCTAGGTCAATGAAAATACTGTTGCCCCTGCAATTCTCTCAGCAAAATATACGCTCCCTGTAAACAACAGGCAAACACATTAGGTTTACACTCGCTCAACTTATCATTCATCCCTTACTGCAACACTTAATAGTCAGCTTATTGACAATCAATATCGCATTGTGTTTACCACAATAAGCGCCTTTATGCTTTTAGTTTACACTGTTTAATGATTTAATGTTCCAATACACAAAAGCATTCATCACTAACAAACTTGCAGGTCTTTTTGCCTGCTACCACCATTTACACTAAACTGTGTACGGTCAATACTGGATGTAAATGTATCCCATTAACATTCAATCAGTAGTTTTTTAGTTTACTATGCACTGCTAGATTTCACCAATTGAGGGATGAGTGGGGATGGGTAAGGGTAGCCAAAGATAGTTCCACTTAGTGTGGGGGAAAATCCTCCATCTACAACAGATTTTGTTTCACTATCCAGATTCCACATTTTTTTTTTTTTTTTTTTTTTTCTAACACAAAACTGTGCGCCAAATTGAAACTGATTTTCAAACTTGCCATGGAAATATATTTTAGTCTTCTACATGGACGAAATTCTCGACATATATGAACATCAGTCAGCTTGTAACGGATATAGCCTGAAATATAATTTGACTTTATATCAAAATGGTGCACCAATACGAGTGCATAATTACATGGAAACTACTTGTTTGTCTTTGAAATAAATTGACCTTAAATTACAATCAGTTAACAAAGTTTTAATGTGCAATATAAATTCATAGAGTCGTTTTTAGCACTGTTTTCACAAACCTTGTTCAAACTTTTGATTTGTTTGTTTCTCTGGCACACGCATCATATACTGTGCATACATGTATTAGTTAGCACAAAATGGTCAACACTGCAGGGTCGTTTTTATGTCGAGGGGGACCCATTGTTGTACAATGAAACCGTATTTGAGTAGACGATTGCACCTATTTGCAATGGTTTGCCGCAATCAAAGTAATAAAATGACACTTTGGTACCGTTGGATGATCATTTGGGAAAAACAAGAGTAAACAGCGTTGGAGTGGGTCATTGAGACCGGGTGAAAGCTCAAGTGTATTAAATAACGGTTTTTCAGGACAATACTAATCAACGACTGGCAAACTTTGTACTTCAGAGTGTGTTTGCATGCGAGTGATTAACAAGATCTATCGCTTGTATTATTATTTCCAACTACCACAGACCTAAAATGGGTTTAACAAATTGCGCTCACACTAATCATGACACCACTTGAGTTGAATATTAAAACATTTAGTTTAAATTCAGATTTATTAATAAGTACAGAACTCATGTTCACATGAACAAATCATTTCTTATTTCAAATCTATTGCCAGTTTTGTTGTCTGGGAAAATTCTGGGAGGAGTCTTCTAGTTTTAACTACATAGGAAAATGGGCTTCCTTTCAAATATTTAGGTAAATGAAAAGTCTCTTTTAGTTCACACTAGAGAAGTTTCTTGGCAAATTACTTGGGAAAACTTGGTTGATCTGTTCAAATTTAAATAGCCATTTTCCCTGGAAACAGCCCCTGTTTTGGAGTACGATTTAAGCAAGTTAACCCTTGGGTTGGTGCACTTGTTTGGTGGGTGTTCATTCTTCCCAGGAAAACTTGGACCAGGTGTGAATGGCCATTCCCTGGGAATTTCCTGTATTGCATTTCTATTTGAACTTGTTCTGACCCACCCACCCCATATTTCGGTATCATAATGTAATAATACACTGAAGAAGAAGTGATACCTCAAATTACAGATATTTTAGATTTTAGATACATGTAGGTTTCATTTATTTATTATGAGCTGATCAAATCACAGATTCAAAGAAAATACAAAAAAAAACATTTTTTTTTAAAACATTGACTTTAGACCGTATTGCATATTTTCACGCTCAAATATCTGCCCTAAAACATTGCGTATGTGCGCGTGTTCGTGTGTGTGTGTGTGCATGTGCTGTAGAAATCAAACCGGGAACGCTGCGTGCTGCATGTTTCATTGATGTACACATTTAGACGCGCATAAGGTTTACCCTACAAGATGGTGACTTTCATAGCAACAAAGGGGTTATTCAATACAGTCTATTCTGAATGACCTTTTAGTATCAGATAATTTGATTGTTATACAGCAAGACTCTTTTTTGGGGGGTTAACACCAAAGTGCAGATCCCCATTCAGTAATGTTTGCAGTGTAAGCGTGAAGTGCTAACACATAGTCCTTTTGAGGGGGGAGTTCCCTCCTTTTTCTCTCCCTAAGCTTTTCAAACATGGGGAATGCTCCAGCCAGTGTAATACTTTGGCTAAACATTGCCTTAGGGGTACATGTAAATATACACACCAAACAGCCAGTGAACAAAAACTGTCTAGTCTGTCTGCATACATCTGGATTTAGTCTCTTCCTCCTTGGTCTCACCATGCCAGAACAAGGAGATAGATTTGTACAACCGATTCAAATACAGTAATCGGATTTGGTGTGGGGATTATGTTTGGGGTAAATATGTATACTGTGTACATGTACACATTAATTCTATTAAAAACCAATTTTTATAAACACACTTTAGTGTCTTATCAGATTACTGTTATCATTACAAGGCCATAGGTGGAAAATCTAGTACATGTACAGTACACTTAGGCCAAGTAAAAAAAAAAACATGTTCCGCCCGCTTCCTTTTTACAGGCCGCCTCCTTTTTTATTTAATTTTTATTTAATTTTTTTATGCACATTTTTTTTTTTTTTTTTAAATAGGGTTATTTTAAATGATCTCAGCAAAAACAATCTGAATGTCTTGTCTGAATGCCTCGACTAAATTGTTTCATTTATGTTTTGTGTATTTCAGCAGTAGAAAAAACAATGGATATTTGACATTTTAACAAAGAAGGGCGGCCATCTTGAAATAAAAAATAAAAAATAAAAAGCCCCTCTTCCTCCTTTTTTTGAAAAACCCGGACGTGAAACATGTTTTATTTTTTTACTCGGCCTTATAACAACATGTATTGTTACACCTCGGTAACAAACTCTGAAGTTTGATTGGTTCAGAACCAATCATGTGACGCGCAACAAAACCGGGCCGGGTAACATGAAACGTGATGTACACCAGTGTACATCACCTTGATCGTTCCCAGTGTTGGTCGATTTCCAGCGCTCGAAACAACCGCGGGTTCGAGGGAATTGTTTCCCTATTCGTCTGCTTATTAAACAATGAATAGTCCGTCGCAATAATGTTTGAAGATGACAACAGAACTTCGAGAAGAGGAATAACAATTATACAAAGGTACAACAAAACAATTGTTGCACGCTGTGATTGGGGTCCATGGGACCCTCGAGGGGAAATGACACCCTCAGCTTCACCTCACCTCGGGTTCCATTTTCCCCCTCGAGTGTACAAAATGCCATGGACCCCGTCACAACGTGCAACAATTGTATACACGTACTGTCACATGTAGGCATCCTCTGTCACATGTAGGCATCACATGTAGGCATACTATGTTCGCTTTAACCCCTTCTCCCCCCCCCCCTATTTCTGAAAAGAACCAGTTGTTGATAACCAACACTAATCAAAAGAGACTTCCATACTGTTGCTGCAAACTTATTTCTTGGTTTATTACCAGCCAAGTTTACATTGTTGTGTCAGGTGCCCCACTCAATGTTTGCTTGTAGCAAAGAAATGTTCTGCTTAACAGCTTTAGCATTGGGCCCTGATAAGCAGAAAATTCTGCTATGGAAATTTATTTACCAAGCAAGAAATGGCTGGTGTACCAGCCACAGCGTTGGTGACTGTTTGGTATTCTGGCTGGTAACCTATTTTTGCTCAGCAAGACTCTATTGTGCTTAGCAAGTATTTGTGCTTACAGGCTTTATGCACTTAAGGCCCTGGTCTTACCTGTTTGCCAGACACCCATGCACTCAGGTACTCATTCCACTCAGGATCTTGCAAGAGCTCCGCATTGACTGTCATACTAGTCTCTCCAGCACCTCCCTGACGTAACATCGGCAGAGAGAAGGCTGTAGGTGCTGTACGAGCACGCTCAGATACATTAGGAGGTGGCTCTGAGAGACTCCGATGGTGGGGGTCATGTGGACCAAGGGCTGCCGAGGAGCTATAAGTACGATCGGGGTATAGGAGGTCATCCTTCGAAGCTTGAAGACTAGAACTTTTTGAAGAGCTGTATCGATACTAAAGGGAAGAAAACAAGAACTTGTAAAGACTCATTGCACTTTGAAAGTCCACTTGTTGCGACATTTTAAATTCTTAAGTTTTGCTCCACTAATGCAACTTTGAGAAAGTAGACTTTTACAAAGTTGCGTACTTGCCTTGGTCATGGTGCCCTGTGCTTTGGCTGTGGTACCCTTCGCAAAGTTCCCAATACAATTTTACATTTTTCTCATAGACGTGCCCCTCACCAGAGGAAAATTGCTTTGCCCCTTCAAGAGCAAAGATCAAGGTCTAGGAGCATGAACTTTTGCGAAACTGGCTTCAGGCCGGCAACTTTGCTGTAGTCATTTGCTGAAATGTTCCAAGCGCAAACGTTTGTTATAACTTTACAACCAGCCTTTTAATCTTTTTATTTAATCTTTCCACATCAAATGTTTTTTAGTGGGTATTTTTATGAATCTTAACTGCTAGAACTGATTTTCCCTAACAAACAATAGAGAGCCTCATGTAAATGTAAAGCACCTTTCAAGCACAACAAAGATCGCATTCCGGTTACAAGCGTTAATCCCACAAATCAACAAACAACATTGTGAGTCCAGTGTAATTTATACATTTCTACAAAGTTGTTTAAATGGCGTCGTTTCTACAGGTCAACTTGTACTTGTAGCATAAATAAATAGAACAGTCCGTAAACTAAACAACGTTGAACTTCAGGATTTAGTGACAAGCTTTATTCGGGATCATGTAACTGAATGAATAACAAGCATTACAATAAAAGCTTTGACCTAAATATTCTCAAAAGGTCATGTGGAAACATTAATATCCCATTTAAGTAGTTTTCAGTGAGAAATTTGTCAATTGAAAATAAGAAGTCTAGTAGTTGTACTGAAGTTCATGAAGTTGGTACATACATGGTTAGAGCTTGGGACCTTGTTTGCACATAATCATTCATAATCATTCATATATTGCAATTTTGCATATCCTGGTGTCATGTGTTTTCAGTAGGATAACAGGAAAACTGTTCACAATCAAAAACTAAATATTTTTTTCTTCAAATCATCTATCCAATTTTTTAACAATAACACTTACACTTCATGGTGTGTTGACATTTTTAAAGTTTTGGTTTTTCGTTGCGAGAGACAGTCCGCCATTAACAGTGCTTATGCATGCACGCCATTGGAGCAACGTAATATGTTTTCACACCTTTCATTGATTGGTATTTTATTGAATATTCAGAAGCTAGTATGACGTGCAAAATAAATCAAAAATATTATTCAATTACTACTTAACAAATTTAATTACATTTTTGTCCCAATGCATTATGGATACTATATTATTAGAATCCAGAGATACCATAAGGCATGAAAGTAAAACACCCCCCCCCCCCCCCTTGAAGCACACACACTTCATAACAATCCGTTTTCCCCCATTTCAGACCAGTAATGTTTGATTTCAGGAGATAAGAAACCAATCTATGATATTTTCTCTTTAATTTAGACTTAATATTTATTATGCTTATTGGAATTTATTACAGGGATAACTTTTCGTATGGCGCCACCACTTTTTCACTCATTTTTACAAAAAGGGATATGTCAATCAGGTAAATTAGATACTATATTATTTTATTTCGAATGAAAAAGTGGTGGCGCCATACGGAAACTTTTCCTATTACAGTATGCAGTAAATAAATAAAAATAAAAATTTTGTAATTTTCACTTAAAATATTTAAATTGTTTCCCCACATTTGCACACCATAGAATCCCAAATAGTAACCACCTTACGTGATCCATCTAGTGACTAAAGCAGAATGAAACTCAATCTAGCAGATAGTAATTTTGTTTTGAACTTTCGAGGTTGGATGATGTTTCTTTGACTCATTTGAATGTTGGCATAATAATGCACTTGTGATTAGTACCAAAAATCAATCATTTTATAAATGTTTGAGCATAACCAACGACAGGAAACTTTATTCTCGGCATGATTAAGCCTAATGAAAATACAGACCGTGAGCAAACTGCGTAGCTTCTGTCACCGGTGCAGCTTGCACAATCTCGCGGTAAACGGGAATCAAAGTTGGGGACCGAAAACATATGAGGGTCGATAACGTATGACGCTACGATAGTATTAGTTTTGCTTTTGTTGAGTGAGTTTTCTTTTACTCCTTAGTTATTGAGGACTTCAGACATCATACATGATACTTACAGGAGTTGTTAGTTGTATTTTTCCACCATGATCCCCAGCTCCGTTGACCCCATTAGCCAAGGACTCTAGCTTTCCACGCACCTCTCCCCTCGGGTAGGTACGGGACCGAGACCGGGGCCTCCGCGGCTTGGGCAGGCGGAGCCCAACGGTGGTCGACCGTGGTTTCTCGATGTCATCACGGTCGTAGTGGAGAGCGCAGAGAGTCGGGAACTCTGTCATTTCGGTGCGTTTACAGCCACCACTTCTTGCCAACAATGTGGCATTTTGTTACCAGTACTACCTTATAAATAGTTCATCCATTGGTGATGTATTAAAGATGTGCTGATATTCTATCCACGAAGGAAATAAACTAGGTAACAGAAGACATTTTTTGTTGAACTTCACATCACACGATTAATTTAACGGGACGGACATCGACGTCGACAGGAGGCACGATGGGCACAATGTGTACACGGAATCCAAGTGACTCGTCCATATTGATAACGGGGTTTCAGCAGTTGGTTAGAACCAAGATACATTTGTTTGTAATTATCGGTGTTTTGTTTGTGTCAACCAAAAATTCGCTAGAAAAGGATTTGATAAATGGACAAAATTAAATGTCTTAGGACTTAGTATTGTCATAAATTCGCTGAACACGATGAACTATCATACATTTGAAAATAAAAACACCCCTAAATAATCAAAATAGAATAGTCCCACAGCAACGTTTCCGCTCTGCTGCTGACTACATACTGCTGCTGCGGAGCGCCGCGTAGCATTTGCGTTGAGTTATCTATCTTGCGCCGCTACGCGGCGCTATACGATCTTTGGCTGTCACATTAACAAGATATTTTTTCATACAACACGACAGATAAAATGCTCTCCATTTCAGTGTACTTCTACATTATTTATGTCAATACTTTTCAGATAAGGCCGAAAAAGACTGAATTTCAGAAGCCCTTTCGACTAATTAGTATTCAAACCGAGGTCACGCATGAAAAATCACGCCAACTCGCGCAGAAAAATCACAAAGGAGACTTATCATTATCATTATTAACTGCGGGTAGACTGCGGTGCCTCTTTGCTTCTGTTGGTTTGACCCCGGCCCAATTTCTTGAAGCAGCTGATAAGCACAAATAAATAAGCTTACTAGACAAGGTTACCAGCTAAAATTGTATGCCAAAGACGTGTACAATTTGTGACAAGTACTTACTCTATGCATGGAGCAATAAACTAGATGCAAGTACTGACCCTGTTCAGTTTTGCTAAGCAGTAAATTTTGAAGCAATATTATTTTCTGCTTAATCAGCTCTATGAATAAGCACATCATAAATTAAATCTTTGACATTGTATTTATTCATCTTTATTGATTAAAACTTCATCAATTCCATGGCCACAATTAATTCAAAAGCAAATAAAGAATGGTGTATTATGGTTTGTCATGGATTTGATACTGTGTAGACTGCAGGTATACCTTCAGGAATGCTGGTCATCATCTCGCCACCCAGCAAGCTCGCCACCGCCCCCTGCAAAGTCGCCCCCTAACCGGCTCATCGCACGGGTCGTTACAAAGAAGCCCCCTGACAATGTCGCCCCAAACAATGTCGCCCCCTGGCAAAGTCTCCCCAGAAAATAAGTAAGGATTCTTGCGGTAGTACAATGTGTATTCAATTAATATTGTATTGGAAAGAATATAAAGTAGAGCCTACTGACAATGTCGCCCCCGGCCAATGTCGCCCCTTACGAAGTCGCCCCCAGAAAATAATTAACAAATAATATTAATAGGCTAAATAGCAACTACTGAATTACAGATAAAATCGTAAGACTAACTGTTTCTATGGTGGATACTTTGTGGAAATTAAATATTCTTTCGGTAATGGCTTAATTATTGTATTGGAAAAAATGTAAGTTAAAGTCTGCTTGAGGAAAAAAGTCATCAATAATAATAAACTCCATGCACAAAGTTCAAATTTTTGGTAAATGATTTTATTAACGTCGCTCAATTTAAATTTTAACACCAAACAAATACTTAATCTGTTTTGGTTTTTTTAACAAATAATATTAATAGGCTTAATAGCAATTACTGAATTACAGATGTAACATTTTACAACAAATCGTAGACTAACTGTTTCTATAGTGGATACTTGGTGGAAAGCTTAATAATGAGTTTCTAAGTGCAAAACTAAAATAACAATGAGAATGATTTTTGGACATTATCTCAGAAGTTAATAATAATCACCGTTTAAAAAAGACATCTTTCTAAAGCATAATTCAGGTGAACTGAAACAAAATGTTAGAAAATGAACTTTCCTTT
This sequence comes from Asterias rubens, assembly GCF_902459465.1. Taxonomy (NCBI): domain Eukaryota; kingdom Metazoa; phylum Echinodermata; class Asteroidea; order Forcipulatida; family Asteriidae; genus Asterias; species Asterias rubens. The sequence goes on from NC_047067.1 coordinate 10,767,019, forward strand.
GCAGTTTGTGTAAGAAAATTTCTACAATTTATTATAGGGGAATTTTACTTGTATCTTATCATACCTCTTTTTTAAATATAATGATAGCCCAAACATATTTTTATGGTTCTTAATTTTTATGAAATATTTCTCATTATAAGTATTGCTTTACTTGATTGGCTTCGCCTCGGATTCCATTTCCCCCCTCGGGTGTACAAAACGCCATGGACCCGTCACAGCTTGCAACAACTGTATAATGTACCCAATTCAATTAGAAGGTCAGGCTCAGTACACAAATCAAAATTTGTCTTGGTAAAAATTCATCACATCTCAATTTTCAACAATAATATTATTTATTAAAACCTTAAAACACATTGCTTTTATATTTGGCTCTTTGGACTGTGAAGTGTTTGTGGACATAAATCTAATTGGGAAACATGTTTTAAAATTATCATTCACACTATTTGCCTCAAAACTGCAAAGTTTTCCATTTACTTTGTGAACTAAATTGTCTGCTAATTTGAGGAGTCCAGAATAATCTTCAACAAAATGGCAGACTGTACTGTTAGCTCAAGAAGGGTATAACAAGAAAACCAAACAATTTTAAGGTATATTTATGTGTGGGTCATTTTTTTTCAAAAATCAAAAAATCTTTCCAACCATGTAGGCCTATTCTTTCCATAGCAAGAACTTCCTATAGCACAAAACACCAAACCCAAATGCAACATATCCCTTTAAGCATGTGAGGTAATTCAACATTAAAAAGTCAGGCTCAGTACTTATTATCAAACCTTGTTGAAAATTCATCACATCTCAAATTTCGATCACATTGTCATCAAAACCTTCTCCAAGAGAAACATTGCTGTTAGATTTAACACTTTGGACTATGACATTATTTGTTACATGTACATGGGCAATTATATCCACACTAATGGGCAAAAACGTGCGACATGGAAAGGGAATGTTGGATAGTCACAAAATTAAGTTTGTTGCCATGTATTTTGGTCTGTGTACATTCAGAAGCAGATGAGGATTGTGGTTAACAAAAAAAGATGCATGTCTTACAAAGTTATCCCTTTGGTCCATTAGTGTGGAATTATTGCCCACATGTATGATATGAATATGGGCCCAGTTAAATAAAGCATAAAAGCAAAACAACTTGCTCAGCACAGAAAAGTATTGCTTAACAGAAACAGGTTTCCACCCAAAATAACATAGCAAATAAGTTTGTCAAGAGGTGTTTTCTGCATGCCTAACAGCTTTATGAAATAGGGCCTTGGTTGGAAACATGTTTTGGAATAGTGTATAATTATCAACACTAAAAGGTGCTTCAAATCTGTGTGGTTTTCCTTACACTTTGTGTTTTGTGGAGTCAAAAATTCTTTTTACTTTGTGAACTAAAATAGTCTGCCATTTTTAGGAGTCCATAATTTGCTTCAACAAAATGACAGACTATGTTACTTCAAGAGAGTATAAAAAGAAAACCAAACAATTTCCAGGTACATGTTTATCTGTGTGGATCATTTATTTATTTATTTTAAAACATATTTTCAACCATATCCATTTCACAGCAAGCACTTTCTAAAGCCCAAAACAGTAACACCCAACTCAAAAGCGACGTGTCCCCTTTAGGCATGTGGGATAATTCAACAATAAAAAGTCGTACTCGGTACTTTTTATCAAACCTTGTTGAAAATTCAGCAGCCATTTCAGGGGAGGCCTTGCAGGTGGGCTGCCTCCCCACACATCTTCCTGCACATCTCAGAGTGTCATCTTCTCAAGGATTCCTACAAGTAAAACAAAAAAAATATTGGGATTGAGCAAAGAAAAAAATGCCCAGTCTGTTCACCTTGAGGTTTATTATTTGATAAGTAAAATAAATAAAGAATACAACACATGATAAAACAACTTATTGACCCAAACGACATGATGTCATAATAATATTTGTAGTAATAACTAGTTCTTATATAGAGCACATTTCACAATAACCGTCTCAAGGCGCTTTACATTATTGCATTGGTCAATTGGCCATAACATTCTTTTAATCTGTCTCAGCTCCCTTGGGGGTATACAACCTGGGCAACCCTATGCTCTAAGGGCTTTTCATACACAGTATCAACCTCTACCCTAGCTGGTACCCACTTATAGTGTCCCGACCGGAATTTGAATACACACTCCGATGACCTAACCATCAGAACTTAAATTTGATGATCAGGAAAATCTTTGTTGCGCCATTTTGAGAGTGTTGTACAATGAATTTCTCCATGATTGTGCAGTTAGTGAACATATTAGGTGACACTCAATCCATTAAACAGATTTTTAAATGCCTACCATAAAATTCATATGTAATTTTACTCCCATAATGGCAAATGCTGCAATCAGCAGCCTTAAATGACAATGACGCAGTGGGTCAAATACTCATTTTCATTACTAAAATTATTTGAAATTTTTGGCAATCTCAAATATTAGTAAAATGTTTTTCAAGTAACAGAGCCTTATCCCAAGCCCAGGTGGGTTGCTGGCAAAAAATTAATGTCCACATAAAAACATTCTGACTTTCTAAAACAGATACTTTCTTCCTATTCAAGGTATTAAACCTGCCTTGCTAACACAAAAAATAAACTTGGAGGGGGGTGGGGGGACATCAAACCTTTTTCAATTCTTCTTCCTCAAGCCGCAACCTCTCATCTGCTTCTCGCTTTTTTCTCTCCGACTCTTTTATTACTCATCTCTAAGACTTTTTTGTTCTTGTCACCGTCTAAGTCTGTGTTACTTTCCAGGAGAATGGTTTGGCTTGGTTGTTTACTGCCACAAAGAGTGAGGAGAAAAAAAATCAATTAACAAATTGTCACATGTTTTGTTCTCAATTTATATTTGGTTTACCGTAACACCATGTGTATAATCTACTTACTGGTTACATGATTACATTAAGTTGAGAAATTGTCTTGCTATATATTCTACTACCGCAATTGTTTGCATATTGTCAGGTAAGGGTTGAAAACAAATATATTAAACTCCATATTATACATATTTAACCTATTTATCATTTACAAAGCGGCAATAAATTCACCAACAGTGACACCACAGGCCAAAAACAAAAATCGGATATAGTATAAAGGTATTAAAAGTGAAGAAAACTTAATAAGCAGTGGTATCAATGTAATGTGACGTCTAACCTTACACTCTAACTAGGCCTAATTGGGGGATAATGATGTAAAAGCTCCTATTCTAATCTAATTGATGAGCTAATACACCCAAACTATAGTATCAATAATAATACCAGACATTTATATGGCAACATTTGCGCAACACAAAACATAAAACAATAAACAAATATACACAAAGCAATTGTTACAATAGAAAGCAAACTACGTATACGAGTCTCAAAACAACATTGATAAAGAGGCACAAGACATACCAGCCGTCGATTTCACAAAACTCTTCCTAACTTAAGACTAATCCTAGGACTTAGGACAAGTCCCAAACCTGCACTGTAGCATGCAGACCTTTACATTTATCCTAAGTTAGGACGAGTTTCGTACTAACTCGAGATAAGACGAGTCCTAACTCTTTGTGAAATCAACCCCAGGCATGTTAGTATTAACTATCCATGACAAAAATGAGGAAAAGAGAAAACCAGGCAAGAAAAACAGAAGAAAAGATAATATTCCTGTACTTTTGTACACAGAAAGTGAAATATAAAGGAGGAAAATCAAAACCCCAAAAGAGGAAGTCATCTGAAAGGACAAAACTTAAACATGTAAGAAGTCTGCAATGGGTTTTGAATTATAAAAATCATCTGGAAGATAACAATGAATGAAAAATGCATACATGTTTCAATATGAGGGTGACAGATAAAAACAAACAAAACTTAGTCTGCAATGGGTTTTGAATTACAAAAAAACATCTGGAAGATAACAATGAATGAAAAAAGGCATACATGTTTCAATATGAGGGTGGCAGATAAAAACACACAAAACTTAGAAGTCTGCAATGGGTTTTGAATTTTAACACAATAACCTGGAAGAAAATAATGAATGAAAAAAGCATATTTCAATATGAGGGTGACAGATAAAAACATCCATTTAAATAGTATTGAGGGAAAAATATGTTTATAAATTTACAAACCAAAATAAGAAACATTTCATAAACAAGAAATCAAAAACGTTCAACAATATTCAAACAAAAGTATACAATATGAACAACGATCAATTAAAACCACAATTTTAAGTCTTGTAATGTACATGTATAATATCAAATAATAAACCACAAGGGAAACCAATCAGGTAAATTTTTTTAATGATTCCGGGAGCAGGATTTGAACCAACGAACTCCAAATTAACGTGCCAGCACTCAAGGCCTTATACTTCACGAAAGGTAACGAGGGCGATTGCCCCTCTGGTCATTGCCTTTGAAATGCTCCAGTAATTTACAATTTCCACATAAGGTGCACCATTACCAAGGGAAAAATGCCTTGGTGCCGGTGCCCTTTCACAAACAAAGCATACAGGCCTGCTAACCCTGTGTTGGCGGGCTCTCCATTTTGTCAATATCTTAGTTCAGGGTGCCATGTATTATTGTTTCTACTATATTACCTTCCAGTATGCACTAACAATCCAATCAAACCAGAGTGTGATATCAGGCGATAACCCAATCACAGTTTTCATATTGCACTCTGAGTATTGTGAGTGTCAATGTATCACGCTTCGCATACGGTCAGTGCAAAAGTTACATTCTGAACTTTGCATGGCAACACCAAAAACAAAAACCCAACCTAACCTCATTGACTTGATTAGGCTGGTAGATAAATAGTTATTGAGTGACATGAAATCACATCGATGATGAGAAAATATTTAAGTACCTGTTGTCGTCATAGTTCAGCCTCTTCCTTGAGGGCGCAGTGGGCGTAAAACTGAAGCGGACCAATTAGATTCCCTCGTCGACGGGGCTGTGAGGGACAACCTTTGAGTTCTCTCGGCATTGAGTTGTTGTGGCCTTGGAGATGACGTCCCGTTGACTAATGACTTTGGGAGAGAGGTTGGACTCTGGGTTTCCTTGGTGCAGTGGTAGTGGACGGACAAGTACCTGGGTATGAGGATGCGACGACGGAGCTTGGAGTACTGGAAGGCGTCAGCGTCAAATTTGTAGCGCTTAAGATGAATGATAATTACCCTGAAAGAACAAGATAAATTGCCCCACTATCAAGTCCAGAAAACTCATTTGGTTTGACAGGTCGGACAGAGGTGATGAATGATCAAATAATCAAACAAGGACAGGAGAATACATGTTGGGAAAATGTTTTCTGTAAGCTGATTGGTTTGCTCTGCGATTAATTGGAAAACAATCAGTCACCACTTATAATTTATAACAGTTGCAGAAATTAAGAATGACTCGAGACATAGTTCTTGCGATCTTCAGTGTCCGTTTGTAAGGTTGCGGTTTTTGGAAAGGCGAGAATGAAAGACATAACATCTGATTGAAAACCATTGGACCAATTTGCATTCGAAAGCTTTGTAAGTGACAATGATGAATTTAAACAGGTTTACGAAGACAAATTTATCAATTCTTTAGAAAAAAAAGTGAAAATGAAAGACAGCACTACCTTTGATTGAGCACCATTGGACCAATTTGCCATCAAAAGCTTTGCAATTGATGATAAATTGAAAAACTCTTATACCAATTTATCATTACTATTGACAACATGAAATTCTCAGCAAGGAGGAAAATGAAGGTAAAAAAACAGGGTTTGCTGTTCTGTTACTTCGATTACCTAGGATTATACTAGGATAATTGCACAGTGGTAACAGTTGGTGAAAAAAAAACAATACACAGATGGACATCAGGGCATGAAAAAACATGCACAAACACCAATGAACAAAGGTATTTAAAAAGGCAAGACATATATATATATAAATCCTCAATCTAGGTACAAAATAGGGCTACTATAACCCAATATAAAAACAATATTTTGTAACTGACAAAAATAAATAATTCTTCAATATTATCAATCTTTAAAGACACTGGCACTCATATTGGATTTTGTCCATTAAATGCTGATTTATAGGCAAAATTATAAAGAAATATACATTATAAGTCACATGTAAAAGTTCAGCTGAATGCACTGCTTAGTTGCTAAGAAAACAGCAACAAACAGCTTCCAATCGGCATCACAAAAAACACATCCCAACAAAAACTTCTATTACCTTGGTAGCTTAGTGAACTTATGCGTGACTATAGCCTGCTTGCAGTCACATTCTCCGCAGGCATACTCTATACCCTCCTCTCTGAAGAACTGCTCCAGCGCCGTCTGGATCGACCCGATCGGGTTAGAATGACTGAAACATGGACCAATAATAACAATCGTTAAAAGGAGTCCCTAACCACCGGTTCTTTTCGGAACCAACACTAGTCACATAGAGATATTCACATGTTGTCACCGCAAACCTCTCTAAGTTAGGCCGTGTTCGAATTGGCGACTTCGGCTACAGCTACGGCCATTCTTCAACACTGACAGACGCGCTGATCTAGCCGTAGCTGTAGCCAAAGTAGCCAATTTTGACACGGAATTATACCACAACCTGGATCGACCCGATAGGGTTAGAAATACTGAAATATGGAAAAGTTTAAAACAATTGATACAAATATTGAATTGTGACAATTAACATTTTAAAATTTAAAAAGTATGGCAATGAATTTACTTTTATAGAGAAGGAAACTTCTCCAAAAATCACATTATTTTTGTTTCCTTTTGGTTTTATTAAAAAATACCAAACAACAAGTCCGGTAACAATTATTAAGTTTACAAAAAGTGACATCAAGAGTTTATGATGTATATTAGAATAATTTAAAGATAAAACATTAGTCATTAACAATTAAAAATTATAGAAAAAGTGATAGATAAGATATATAAATGCATTCGCTAACACAGAATTATTGAGGTGCAGTCGAGTCTGAGTGAAGTCCAGTCTACCTTGTCATGTGGGGAAAAAAATTCTGACATTTGAGAACTTTGAGGAAGAGCCGAAAGTAATCCAAAAAGGAGAACATTCTCAATACATGTACAGATTACAATAGATATTGCCTTGGATCTCGTGCTTAAAAAGACATTCAAAATACACAATATATCGTTCAAAATTAGGGAATACATTATGACATTAACAAGATCTCCTGTACTGTTTTTAACACTCCAGTAACATAGCACACAATTATAAAAATACAATGCACAATACAGGACACAATAAAACAGTCACTTAAAGACTAAAGGAAACAAATGTCAGCACAACACCCGCACTAGAAGCAGCCCAACAAATCACATTGTCTCAGGAATAAAATAAAGGTTTATATACAAGATACGAGAGTATCTTATATACAAGAGTTCTAGAATAATATCATAGCATAATATCAGAACCCTCCCAACTGAATGTTATGTGGCCACAAAACGGGGAGGAATACAAAACGGAAAAAATATTTTAGAACTTTGTTGAGCCAGAGCCGAAAGTAAAAAAAAAAAAGAGTATTCTCAAGAGAATAAATGCTGATATGATGATGATATGATGATATGATGAGAGAAAAAATAATTGCCAAACCTCCTTCTGGGCATGTCCAGCGAGAGATCGTAGAGTGCATGACTTCAAATTCAAAGTTCTTGACAATCGGGCAGTCGTGCGGATAGCGAGACCTCAGTTTAATTTTATCATCATCCGTCCCTGGGGTCTCGTCCAAGGGGGAGTTTAGCGCCCTCTTGTTGGCCCTTTCGGTGCCGTCTTTGAGTTGATCCAGGCACTGACAGAGGAACTCTTGCGCATCCTAGAAATGCAGAGGTTTAAAGACAATGGACACTATTGATAATTGTCAAAGACCAGTCTTCTCACTTGGTGTATCTCAACATATGGATAAAATAACAAACCTGCGAAAATTTGAGCTTGATTGGTTGTCGGAGTTGCGAGATAACTATGAAAGAACAAAACACCCCTGCCATACGTAGTTGTGTGCTTTCAGATGCTTGATTTCCAGACCTCAAATTCTAAACTTGAGGTCTCGAAATCAAATTCGTGGAAAATTACTTCTTACCTCGAAAACTACGTCACTTCAGAGGGAGCCGTTCCTCACAATGTTTTATACTATCAACCTCTCCCCATTACTCTTTAGCAAGTGAGGTTATATGCTGATAATTATTTGGAGTAATTACCAATAGTGTCCACTGCCTTTAAGAGTTAGTTGGATTACTTTGTTGTAGTGCATTTCCTTTTGACAAAATTCTATTGTCACGCAGAAGTTTTGAGGCAGTTAAGTATGGCACCACTGCTCATTTAACAACAATATGGCAAGATGCATTTCGCAAATACCACTGCTAGCAAGCGCAGACTGTTGAATGAGGTGCATTGTGCGATAGATATGGATAAAATTTGATCACCAGCTAGACCACTATGCACCTAATTCCAAGCTTTACGCACGCACCCCAGTATTTGCGAAAAGGTGTTTTACTCTGATATTCATATCGACACTCCGGCAACCAAATGTACTCTGAGATATTAACAACACTCTAGCAAGAAACAATGTAATACTCAGCAATATTAATGGCTCTTAAATATTAGCCTTGCATAAGCAACCTTTACAAAAAAACAATACAAGTGGGAGTGGAATTCATATACCTTATTAATAAAAAATGGACAAGGTTGGACTATATCTGCTCTTCAATAACCTTGCCGGCTAATCTGGATTATACAAAGTAGGTGGAACCTGATAGAGCTTGATTGATTGATTGACTGATTGATTGATTGATTGAATGATTGGCTGATTGATTGATTGATTGATTGATTGTACAATAACCCAGGTCAGCTTGATTTTCTCTGAAGCAGCACCATTAACATAATGCAGATTTGATTACTTACGTGTTGCATAAATCCAGAGAATCGAGCTGCCGTTGTGGAGATAGCTTGCTTCACTTTACGTAGATACACCCCAATGCTCTCCGCTGAGTGATTGCTCTGCTTGGCGCATAGCAATTGAGCTAAGGCCCTGTAACAGTAATCGATATATCAATACTTATGAGCAAGATCACAACACCTAAAACAAAAGAATTTTGACAGGGAGATTCATAACAGTCACAAAACTTTTCACAAAACTGTCCGTGTTAACTGCTTTGCAGAGCAAACAGGGGTTGCCCTCAACTTTTTTTTCAACTGGCCAGCAGGACCAGTTGGCTTGATTTTTCACTGGTCCGCCAGGTTTTTGACTGGTCCATCAATTTTTTTATGTTATTTTTTTTTTAACTAATAGTATACTGTTGTATACCAACTGCTCGATTTCCGATCGTCGCTATTTCAACATTCAACATTAATTGCAACGTAAACTTAACTGCACTGGAAGCCATACTTTATTTATGTGTACCAAGTTATTGTGTTCATAAGAGGGCTCAATGTTAGAGTATTTTATCCTTAAAAATGTAATAACAATGTTATTAAAATTAATTTAAAAACAGGTCAAATTTAAAATGTCTTTATTTAGGTAGTTTTTTTTAGTCCACAGTTTATTGTAAGCACTCTACATAAAAGTATTCCTAAGTAAGAAGAACTTTTTATGAAGAAAAAAAAATAGTGTTTTTACTATAAAAAAAACACCCAAAAACACTTTAAAACCGACTGTTAAAATATCATTAACTTTTTATGTACTGCCTTCAAATCTACTGTGGGGGAGGGTTACGTGCGATCGCTCGAGTTGTTTTATCATGTATAAACATTGCCTATTTGTAGTTTTAATAAGTATTCATAAACATAATACATCGTACCGAAGTTCCCAAAATCTTCCCACTTTCGTCCAGAAAAACCCCCAACAAAAAGTAAACATCAAAAAAGTTGCAACATCCATGATGAAGCATACTAGTTAGACAGTATTTTTTTTCAATTATGTGTATGGAATGGTCGGTGCCGGCGTCTGTTTTGTGAACAAAAGCAGCAAAAACAGCTGCGCCTTTGTTTAACACATGATTGCATTCTAGAACCCAGGTCTTTCTTGAAATCAACCCGCAAAAAACCCCAAACAACCGCGCATTATATGTGACCCAAAAAAAACAATGGGGAGGGGGAGGGGGAGGGGGAGGGGGAGGGGGAGGGGGAGGGGGGGGGAGGGGGACACGGCGGAAATGTGCTAACTAATAAACATCAGGGTGTCCAAATGGAACCAATAAGACCTGGGCAACATTTCATAAAGCCTGTTATGTTAGCACAAAAATATGCTTAGCACAGACCAATCTTGCTCAGCAGAAATTGGGTACCAGCCAAAATTCAATCAAGTTAGGATTGTTGCAACTGACGCCCCACTCAATTTTTGCTCATCAAATAAACTTGCTAAGCAGTATTTTCTGCTTAACAGCTTTATGAAATTGCGACCACTTTTAACATTGATTTAGAAGTATCATGGCTGAGCAGTATAGTGCACCGAACTCAAGCTCTGGTGTTCATTGTCAGAGAGTGGGTTAGAGCCTCGGATGTGACGATAAGCCATATTGAACCCTTGCAAGCACGTCACATGCAGCAACTGCATGATGCCACGCTCACCATGTTGGTGGTCAATAGAATTACGTGTAAGTGCCGCATTGCCTAAAATGCGCACTTCACTGAATAACACACGTTTACATTGACCACCAAAATGGTGCATCCAAGATTATTCTGATGATGACGTTAGGTGAATTGGGTTAAAACTCATGTACACTACATAACAAGAGTGGACCTGATAACAAAAGTCCACATAATGTAGGGGATTGAAACACTGTGTGAACTTGCACACATTCACACAGTGTTATTTGAAAGTGTTGAAGAATATGATGCCCCAACCCACCCACCCCAGTTTTGCCAGTGTTTACGCCACATCTTCTCTGACAAGTCTCAATCGTGAGGGGCCCAAAATGTCTTACCAGTAGAGACTTGATTTCTGCATGAGTGGAATGATGTCTTGATTCTGCATGTCTGCAGTGAAGCATTCCAGACAGAATAGCGACTGGAGAATGGCGTTCATGTAACACGTATTACCAAGATTTGAGAATCTGGCGGAAAAAGTGCACAAATCAGACAAATCGTCACCAACATTACAAACGGACACACACAAATACAAGTAAAAAGTAGCAATCCGGGAAAACAGCAATGAACATTTTTAAAATCAAGCTCTGTAAAAAAAGTTATGGGTATTTTCAACTAGCTTTCTAACAATGGTTTCTTGATGCTTTGAACTTTATACATGCGTCGAAGATTGCAAAAAGGCATTTTCCGTTTTCACAAACTGACACCAGATAATACAACAAATAAGCAAAAAATAAAAAGCACATTGCACATTGAGACATTTGAGATAAAAACTAATTAATGTTATTATTGTTATAGATGGTAATGTTACATTGGTGCTAAAGAATATTAATGCAGTACCCGTGTTAACATCTATTATATCGTTGTGGTACCCGCTGCCAAAACATAGGATTCAAACTGCCTCTAGCTACTGGCAGTCACGGTAGTCTTATTGGTAAGACACTGCTCTAGAATTGCAAGGGTTGTGGGTTCGAATCCCACCCGAGTAACATGCTGGTGATATTTTTTCACAGCAATCGGGAAAGTACTGAGTATACAGTGCTAACACACATCGGTGAAAGGGTAAAAAAGTAATAATAATACTTTTTTTTTTAAGTGTGTGAATGACCTACCCTTGTAGACTGATCTGAGACGTCTTGACTGCTGTGGGGATGCTCTTCTGCCTCCAGCCGGGTAGCTTGTGATCGGGTACAACCTCTTTGAGTTAGAGACGCTCAGGAATCCAGGGGTACGCTTTACCGTGACGTTAGAGTTGGTTTGCCTGAGGGGACAAACAACATTAAGAATATGGGACTTGAGGCATTGCACGGTGGGGTATCAATAACCTAGGTATCAATGTTAGCGATAACAACATGCGTATCTACTTGCTAGGTAGATTTCCTACCTTCTGCCTAGGTAGTATTTAAGAAGCAGGACAATTCTTTTCAGAACTGAGAAGTCTCCCCAATAGACCCTTGCCATGAAATATGTAAATTGCACATAGCGCGTGCGCACTAACGTTTTGGTTGGCAAAATGAGGGAGCATTGCGCTGTTTTTTTAAACGGCTAATGGGTGCGTGACGCAGACGCGATTGCGCGTCTGCAACCAACAGGGTCTGTACGCATGCATGAATGTAATTAGCATATTTCATGGGTAGGGTCCATTCAGAGAATCTAATCTGAGGTAGTAGAGAAGTCTCCCGAATTAAAAAAAAGTTGTTGTGCTCTAAAGAAATCAACATCAGGTTGTGAGGACAAATAGAACTAATGCCATGTAAAAAATAACATGTTTTTTTAAGGCCCCACTTTAAAAAACCCACTAAACTCACCTTGATTGTAGCAATGCATCCGTGGCAGAGTAACCAGCAATCTGGCGCCCTCTACTGTAGAAAGCTGATGCATTGGAAACCGGCTTGGGGGCAGCTGCAAGTCAGGGTTTAAAAAAAGAATTCACTAGTATTCTCATACTTTGTATTGTTACTAAAAATGACACTTCATCTAAGCCCTAAGCGGATATAGGCACGGGAAAATTCTGCATTTTAGATGCTCTGTGGTGCAATCTTTGGTAAATTTTGAGGGGGGACATTTGATATAGTGTCCCCCACCCTTCTAAAAAGTTGTGTCATCCTTAGCCCCCAGGATTAATGTCCATGGCGAGACACAGGGTTGGTCTTACACAGTGCAATACTTGGGCTTCATGATTAAGGTGGTCAAAAAGATGGGGGGACATTTGATATTGTGCCCCCCTCCCCTTGTCACCCCCCCACCCCCACCTATTTGAAGCCCACCACCATTAGTAGGATTTGAAACTTTGTATGGTGGAATTATAACTATAAGAACATTTTGCGATAACACTATGTGAATCTCTTTATGAGTAGTGTTGGTTCGGAAAAGAAATATTGGTTAAAGACTCATGTTTCTATTAATATACGCTGATCATCTACAGGAGAAAAATCATACGAAAGACTGTACTTACTGTTTGTCTAGACGCTACTGCTCGTCGAAAGTACTTCAGTAGGGTTCTCTACGCAACCTAAAATAAACGACAAATATCGGACAAATTTACATCAGCTGTGTAGTTGCACGTTTTGTGTGCATTTGATCACTAGGCATAGTTAATTTTTTACAGTATTACATTTGAGAACCACCAGTTCCTTAAAAGCTCAGATATGCCTAGTTCATTTTGATGGGTCATAATAAATAATTTGCAGAAAATAATTAACTATTTGTCTTTTTAACGACAAATAAAGCATCAAAGTCTTTTGGGAAAAAAAAAGTTACACACAAATTTCACAAGTACCTACATGTGAGGTGAAACTAAACATGGATTGGAAATCACTAACAAGGCAATTATTTTTTTAGAAACCTCTTTCATCAGTGAAAAGGGTACAAAAGAATTTAGGCATTGCATGGTGAGGTATCAATATATATTTGGTTTGCGGTAACACCATGTGTCTTTCTACTTGCCAGGTAGAGTTTGTTCTTAGAGAACTGTCTTTCTTTATTCTACTACCACAAAGAGTAGATTATCAGATTTTTGAGAGACTTGTTCTGAAAAGAACTGTCCTGCTTTGTAACTATACCCGGGCGGAAGGTATAGAAAATTGGCTGGGACAACTACTTTAGCTTTATAGGATCATAATTAACTGCACTACCGCGGAGTCAATCTCTTGACGATGACTAGAGCAAGCTAGTCAAAACGTTGATACCAATTCAAGAACTGGATAGTGATTTGGTTCCCTATTGGGCAATCCCTATAGGCTTCTGCTTGCTTTTTGTTGATATGTCTCTAATTATTTTACTAATAATGTAAAAATTACACATTTCTACTTATTGTTGCTGTGTGTTTTGAAGTTTTTAAAGCCTAAGTGAATAAATAAATAAACAAATAAATAAATTACTTGATGGATTGGAATTGGACCAAAATTAAGTACAGTTTCAAGAAAAAGGACAAAGCTTTATGGAAAGATTTCTCCAAACTGTAATAACCTGGTTGTCTCTTCGTCTTTTATCCATATGCTTCAAGTCCTCTGCATTTTTCTCACTCAGCCTCTTCCTTGATTCAACCTCTTCCTTGCAAACAGTCAATCAAAACAAACAAAGCTCGGTAAATAACACCAAACTCACAAATCTCAACTCATGTTAATCCGGCATGGGTAGGCCTATCGTCTTCTTGATACTCCAAGAGTTTATGAAGACGCACCAAACTTTTCAATCCATACTCAGTGATACCGCCTCTTGAAATACATAATTCTAAAAACTCCCCCTTTCTGGAGCTCCAGCCCTGGCCCCACGCGTCGACCTGGTATTCATTTAAAACGTAAGAGCCCATAATTTAATAACAACAAGTATGCTAGTAGTAGTACAATAATTTCGCTGCATTGGCCTGCAACCCCCCCCCCTCCCCCTGGGTTAAACAACAGAGGAACTGCAGTTGAAATGACCAGATAGAGAAAGGACCAATAATACTATAATTAATACCAGTATCAGCCGCCAGACTTGAGATTTGCTGAATTGGGCCCGCCAGACACCCCCCCCCCCCTCCTGGGTTAAACATCTGAGGAACCACCTAAAACCAAGTTGAAATGACCACTGATGACACTATTCCCAATACGCTTGCCCTATACACAGAATTCACTGCTTCCATAAGCGCTGATTCTTTGCTCACGGTAAGCAGTGCCATGAAATTGGGCCCAGCCGGAGCTGTTTATAACCGGCTTTCTGTGCTAGCCTTTCAAGCGTAGAATGCCTAGAAACGTGCAGTAGGCACGCACAAAAGCCAAAATTCGCCGCTAACCCATGAAATACGCTTGCCGTATACAAAGAATTCCCTGCTTCCGCAAGCGCTGATTCTTTGCTCACGGTAAGCAGTGCCATGAAATTGGGCCCAGCTGGAGCTGTTTATAACCGGCTTTCTGTGCTAGCCTTTCAAGCGTAGAATGCCTAGAAACGTGGAGTAGGCACGCGCAAAAGCCAAAATTCGCCGCTAACCCATGAAATACGCTTGCCGTATACACAGAATTCCCTGCTTCCGTAAGCGCTGATTTTTTGCTTACGGTAAGCAGAGCCATGAAATTGGGCCCAGCTGGAGCTGTTTATAACCGGCCGGCTTCCGCGTGTCAGGCCTACGTACGCCAATATACTCATGCCGAACGCGCAATTCATAGCTTTTAGTAACAGGGCGTAATCTATTTCTAAGCGCGCGCGAATATCTATTTCTAAGCGCGCTTTTTAACAAAAGGGCATTTATGAATGGGAATAAAAGAGTAGTGACTTGTTCTTAAACGTATGTTGCCGTGCGATATAGGCCCTCGCCTTCTGCTCGGGCCTTTATCACCTGGCAACGACCCTGCTGGTTTTAAACAGCCAATAAAGAACTCGTCGCTTCCCTTTTGTTCCCCTATCAAATGTCCATCAATTGAACAGATAAACAGTTCTTGAACTTGGTTCATGAACTGCTCTAATGAATATGTTGTGAACTGTTTAAGGCATGTTCATGGACTGATCATGAACCTTCTTGAAAGTTCATCGAGTCAAATTCCATCTTACCTGATGGGGTAGATTGGTTAGATGCATAGAGCTATATATACATACGTATATACAGCTGATGACAATTAGTTAACAACAGGGTGGACCACGTGAAGGTTGTCATCTCCCACCCCACAAAAGGGATCGTAATACATCTGAGTGCGTAACCATTACAACAATTGCTTCTTTGTAATGTTACCCCCTCTAATTATTATTTATTATTATTATTATTTTATGTTATTATTATATTATAAAACCTTGTTCATGAGTACTCTATACAGCTAAGACAATGGCATGACCTTTGTATACATACAACCTTGTTAATGAGTACTCTATACAGCTCAGACAATGTCATGACCTTTGTAATTATAAACCTTGTTAATGAGTACTCTATACAGCTAAGACAATGTCATGACCTTTGTAATTATAAAACCTTTTAATGAGTACTCTGTACAGCTAAGACAATGTCATGACCTTTGTAATTATAAAACCTTGTTAATGAGTACTCTATACAGCTAAGACAATGTCATGACCTTTGTAATTATAAAACCTTGTTAATGAGTACTCTTTACAGCTAAGACAATGTCATGACCTTTGTAATTATAAAACCTTGTTAATGAGTACTCTATACAGCTAAGACAATGTCATGACCTTTGTAATAATAAAACCTTGTTAGTGAGTACTCTTTACAGCTAAGACAATGTCATGACCTTTGTAATAATAAAACCTTGTTAATGAGTACTCTATACAGCTAAGACAATGTCATGACCTTTGTTATTATAAAACCTTGTTAATGAGTACTCTATACAGCTAAGACAATGTCATGACCTTTGTAATTATAAAACCTTGT
This sequence comes from Asterias rubens, assembly GCF_902459465.1. Taxonomy (NCBI): domain Eukaryota; kingdom Metazoa; phylum Echinodermata; class Asteroidea; order Forcipulatida; family Asteriidae; genus Asterias; species Asterias rubens. Next base: position 10,783,429 of record NC_047067.1, read on the forward strand.
TAATGAGTACTCTATACAGATAAGATAATGTCATGACCTTTGTAATTATAAAACCTTGTTAATGAGTACTCTTTACAGCTAAGACAATGTCATGACCTATGTAATGATAAAACCTTGTTAATGAGTACTCTTTACAGCTAAGACAATGTCATGGCCTTGTATTTATAAAACCTTGTTAATGAGTACTCTATACAGCTAAGACAATGTCATGACCTTTGTAATTATAAAACCTTGTTAATGAGTACTCTATACAGCTAAGACAATGTCATGACCTTTGTAATTATAAAACCTTTTAATGAGTACTCTATACAGCTAAGACAATGTCATGACCTTTGTAATTATAAAACCTTGTTAATGAGTACTCTATACAGCTAAGACAATGTCATGACCTTTGTAATTATAAAACCTTGTTAATGAGTACTCTATACAGATAAGATAATGTCATGACCTTTGTAATTATAAAACCTTGTTAATGAGTACTCTTTACAGCTAAGACAATGTCATGACCTTTGTAATGATAAAACCTTGTTAATGAGTACTCTTTACAGCTAAGACAATGTCATGGCCTTGTATTTATAAAACCTTGTTAATGAGTACTCTATACAGCTAAGACAATGTCATGACCTTTGTTATTATAAAACCTTGTTAATGAGTACTCTATACAGCTAAGACAATGTCATGACCTTTGTAATTATAAAACCTTGTTAATGAGTACTCTATACAGCTAAGACAATGTCATGACCTTTGTTATTATAAAACCTTGTTAATGAGTACTCTATACAGCTAAGACAATGTCATGACCTTTGTAATGATAAAACCTTGTTAATGAGTACTCTTTACAGCTAAGACAATGTCATGACCTTTGTAATAATAAAACCTTGTTAATGAGTACTCTATACAGCTAAGACAATGTCATGACCTTTGTAATTATAAAACCTTGTTAATGAGTACTCTATACAGCTAAGACAATGTCATGACCTTTATAATTATAATTATATTAACCTATTAATGAGTACTCTATACAGCTAAGACAATGTCAAGACCTTTGTAATTAAATCACCTCGTTAATGAGTACTCTATGACATTGTCATGACCTTTATAATTGAAATAACCTCGTTAATGAGTACTCTATGACATTGTCATGACCTTTGTAATTACATCACCTCGTTAATGAGTACTCTATGACATTGTCATGACCTTTGTAATTAAATCACCTCGTTAATGAGGACTCTATGACATTGTCATGACCTTTGTAATTAAATAACCTCGGTAATGAGTACTCTTAAACAACCTCCATATTCACACAACACAATGTCATGACCCCTTACATTAAAAGCTTTAAGAGTTACGAACAAAACAACATGGTGGCCACCATGTAAGCTACCCCAGAACAAATACCATGTAAACAATTAGACTAATAAATAAGACAAATTAAGTAGTAACAATACAAAACTTAATGTCTAATCAACACTTAAACACACTCCTTAAACATATTGTTTTCTTTTTATTTGTTATGAATTTACTACAAATAAACTTATGTTGTTTCGTATTTTGTAATGAGCAAACTGCATTACAAATTAACTTAACTTGTTTCACGGTTGTAATGCGGTACTTCATTACGCACATGAAACGTTTACATACTTGCAATAAGGTACTTCATTGCAAGCATGTTATAATTACATGATTGTAATGAAGTGCCTCATTACAAACATGCAGTTTTTGTATGTGAATACATGAACTTGTATAGTACCTCGATACAAGTTTAACATGTATTCTGTCTACATACTTGTAATGAAGTACCTCATTTCAAGTACGTTGACAACAATTCGAAAAGCACATACTTCCAAGAATGAATTAAACAGGCCAACGAAATGTGAAATCTTCACAAATCTTGTTGTGGCTTGTAGTCAGGCACCCTCTGGGATGTGGCTTGTAGTCAGGCACCCTCTGGGATGTGGCTTGTAGTCAGGCACCCTCTAGGATGTGGCTTGTAGTCAGGCACCCTCTGGGATGTGGCTCGTAGTCAGGCAACCTCTGGGATGTGGCTCGTAGTCAGGCACCCTCTGGTATGTAGCTCGTAGCCAGGCACCCTCTAGGATGTTGTCAGCAGCAGGTAGCACCACATCCCCAGCAGAACTGCAGACTCCTGAAATATATACCAATCGAGTCAAATCAACAAGTGTAACACTGCATGTCTCTATGTGGGTGTGTACATAAGCCCTTTTGATTAATTATGATCAGAATTTGGAAATTTACCCGTGTTTGGTGCGCTTCAATCACTTGGGATGATGTCCTCTAGGCAGGCACCCTCTGGGATGTGGCTTGTAGTCAGGCACCCTATGGGATGTGGCTTGTAGTCAGGCACCCTCTGGGTTGTAGCTCGTAGCCAGGCACCCTCTGGGATGTTGTCAGCAGCAGGTAGCACCCATCCCCAGCAGAACTGCAGACTCCTGAAATATATACAAATCGAGTCAAATCAACAAGTGTAACACTGCATGTCTCTATGTGGGTCTGTACATAAGCCCTTTTGATTAATTATGATCAGAATTTGGAAATTTATCTATGTTTGGTGCGCTTCAATCACATGGGATGATATCCTCTAGTCAGGCACTCTCTGGGACGTAGCTTGTAGTCAGGCACCCTCTGGGATGTGGCTTGTAGTCAGGCACCCTCTTGGATGTGGCTTGTAGTCAGGCACCCTCTGGGATGTGGCTTGTAGTCAGGCACCCTCTGGGATGTGGCTTGTAGTCAGGCACCCTCTGGGATGTGGCTTGTAGTCAAGCACCCTCTAGGATGTAGCTTGTAGTCAGGCACCCTCTGGGATGTGGCTCATTGTCAGGCACCCTCTGGGATGTAGCTCGTAGCCAGGCACCCTCGTAGCAGGTAGCACCACATCCCCAGCAGAACTGCAGACTCCTGAAATATTTACCAAACGAGTCAAATCAACAAGTGTAACACTGCATGTCTCTATGTGGGTCTGTACATAAGCCCTTTTGATTAATTATGATCAGAATTTGGAAATTTACCTATGTTTGGTGCGCTTCAATCACATGGGATGATGTCCTCTAGGCAGGCACCCTCTGGGATGTGGCTTGTAGTCAGGCACCCTATGGGATGTGGCTTGTAGTCAGGCACCCTCTGGGATGTAGCTCGTAGCCAGGCACCCTCTGGGATGTTGTCAGCAGCAGGTAGCACCCATCCCCAGCAGAACTGCAGACTCCTGAAATATATACCAATCGAGTCAAATCAACAAGTGTAACACTGCATGTCTCTTTGTGGGTCTGTACATAAGCCCTTTTGATTAATTATGATCAGAATTTGGAAATTTATCTATGTTTGGTGCGCTTCAATCACATGGGATGATATCCTCTAGTCAGGCACCCTCTTGGATGTGGCTTGTAGTCAGGCACCCTCTGGGATGTGGCTTGTAGTCAGGCACCCTCTGGGATGTGGCTTGTAGTCAGGCACCCTCTGGGATGTGGCTTGTAGTCAAGCACCCTCTGGGATGTAGCTTGTAGTCAGGCACCCTCTGGGATGTGGCTCGTTGTCAGGCACCCTCTGGGATGTAGCTCGTAGCCAGGCACCCTCTAGGATGTTGTCAGCAGCAGGTAGCACCACATCCCCAGCAGAACTGCAGACTCCTGAAATATTTACCAATCGAGTCAAATCAACAAGTGTAACACTGCATGTCTCTATGTGGGTCTGTACATAAGCCCTTTTGATTAATTATGATCAGAATTTGGAAATTTACCTATGTTTGGTGCGCTACAATCACATGGGATGTGGCTTGTAGTCAGGCACCCTCTGGGATGTGGCTTGTAGTCACGCACCCTCTGGGATGTGGCTTGTAGTCAGGCACCCTCTGGGATGTGGCTTGTAGTCAGGCACCCTCTGGGATGTGGCTGTAGTCAGGCACCCTCTGGGATGTGGCTTGTAGTCAGGCACCCTCTGGGATGTGGCTTGTAGTCAGGCACCCTCTGGGATGTAGCTCGTAGCCAGGCACCCTCTGGGATGTTGTCAGGAGCAGGTAGCACCACATCCCGAGCAGAACTGCAGACTCCTAAAATATATACCAATCGAGTCAAATCAACAAGTGTAATACTGCATGTCTCTATGTGGGTCTGTACATAAGCCCTTTTGATTAATTATGATCAGAATTTGGAAATTTACCTATGTTTGGTGCGCTTCAATCACATGGGATGATGTCCTCTAGGCAGGCACCCTCTGGGATGTGGCTTGTAGTCAGGCACCCTCTGGGATGTGGCTTGTAGTCAGGCACCCTCTGGGATGTGGCTTGTAGTCAGGCACCCTCTGGGATGTGGCTTGTAGTCAGGCACCCTCTGGGATGTAGCTCGTAGCCAGGCACCCTCTGGGATGTTGTCAGCAGCAGGTAGCACCACATCTCCAGCAGAACTGCAGACTCCTGAAATATATACAAATCGAGTCAAATCAACAAGTGTAACACTGCATGTCTCTAAGTGGGTCTGTACATAAGCCCTTTTGATTAATTATGATCAGAATTTGGAAATTTACCTATGTTTGGTGCGCTTCAATCACATGGGATGATGTCCTCTTGGCAGGCACCCTCTGGGATGTGGCTTGTAGTCAGGCACCCTCTGGGATGTGGCTTGTATTCAGGCACCCTCTGATACTACAACTGATGCTACAACTGATGCTACCACTGATACTACAACTGATACTACAACTGATACTACAACTGATACTACAACTGATACTACAACTGATGCTACAACTGATGCTACAACTGATGCTACAACTGATGCTACAACTGATGCTACAACTGATGCTACAACTGATGCTACAACTGATGCTACAACTGATGCTACAACTGATACTACAACTGATACTACAACTGATACTACAACTGATACTACAACTGATACTACAACTGATACTACAACTGGTACTACAACTGGTGCTACAACTGGTGCTACAACTGGTGCTACAACTGGTGCTACAACTGGTGCTACAACTGGTGCTACAACTGATACTACAACTGATACTACAACTGATGCTACAACTGATGCTACAACTGATGCTACAACTGATGCTACAACTGATGCTACAACTGATGCTACAACTGATGCTACAACTGATGCTACAACTGATGCTACAACTGATGCTACAACTGATGCTACAACTGATGCTACAACTGATGCTACAACTCATGCTACAACTCATGCTACAACTGATGCTACAACTGATGCTACAACTGATGCTACAACTGATACTACAACTGATACTACAACTGATACTACAACTGATACTACAACTGATGCTACAACTGATGCTACAACTGGTGCTACAACTGGTGCTACAACTGGTGCTACAACTGATGCTACAACTGATGCTACAACTGATGCTACAACTGATGCTACAACTGATGCTACAACTGATGCTACAACTGATGCTACAACTGATGCTACAACTGATGCTACAACTGATGCTACAACTGGTGCTACAACTGATGCTACAACTGATACTACAACTGGTACTACAACTGATACTACAACTGATACTACAACTGATACTACAACTGATACTACAACTGATACTACAACTGATACTACAACTGATACTACAACTGATGCTACAACTGATGCTACAACTGATGCTACAACTGATGCTACAACTGATGCTACAACTGGTGCTACAACTGGTGCTACAACTGATGCTACAACTGATGCTACAACTGGTGCTACAACTGGTGCTACAACTGATGCTACAACTGATACTACAACTGGTACTACAACTGGTACTACAACTGATACTACAACTGATACTACAACTGATACTACAACTGATACTACAACTGATACTACAACTGATACTACAACTGATGCTACAACTGATGCTACAACTGATACTACAACTGATACTACAACTGTTACTACAACTGTTACTACAACTGATGCTACAACTGATACTACAACTGATGCTACAACTGATACTACAACTGATACTACAACTGATGCTACAACTGATGCTACAACTGATACTACAACTGATGCTACAACTGATACTACAACTGATACTACAACTGATGCTACAACTGATGCTACAACTGATGCTACAACTGATGCTACAACTGATGCTACAACTGGTACTACAACTGGTACTACAACTGGTACTACAACTGATGCTACAACTGGTGCTACAACTGGTGCTACAACTGGTGCTACAACTGGTGCTACAACTGATGCTACAACTGATGCTACAACTGGTGCTACAACTGGTGCTACAACTGGTGCTACAACTGGTGCTACAACTGGTGCTACAACTGGTGCTACAACTGATGCTACAACTGATGCTACAACTGATGCTACAACTGATGCTACAACTGATGCTACAACTGATGCTACAACTGATGCTACAACTGATGCTACAACTGATGCTACAACTGATGCTACAACTGATGCTACAACTGATGCTACAACTGATGCCACAACTGATGCCACAACTGATGCCACAACTGATGCCACAACTGATGCCACAACTGATGCCACAACTGATGCCACAACTGATGCCACAACTGATGCCACAACTGATGCCACAACTGATGCCACAACTGATGCCACAACTGATGCCACAACTGATGCCACAACTGATGCCACAACTGATGCCACAACTGATGCCACAACTGATGCCACAACTGATGCCACAACTGGTGCTACAACTGATACTACAACTGATACTACAACTGGTACTACAACTGGTACTACAACTGGTGCTACAACTGATGCTACAACTGATACTACAACTGATACTACAACTGATACTACAACTGATACTACAACTGATACTACAACTGGTGCTACAACTGATGCTACAACTGATGCTACAACTGATGCTACAACTGATGCTACAACTGATGCTACAACTGATACTACAACTGATGCTACAACTGATGCTACAACTGATGCTACAACTGATGCTACAACTGATACTACAACTGATGCTACAACTGATGCTACAACTGATGCTACAACTGATGCTACAACTGATGCTACAACTGATGCTACAACTGATGCTACAACTGATGCTACAACTGATGCTACAACTGGTGCTACAACTGGTACTACAACTGATGCTACAACTGATGCTACAACTGATGCTACAACTGATGCTACAACTGATGCTACAACTGATGCTACAACTGATGCTACAACTGATGCTACAACTGATGCTACAACTGATGCTACAACTGATGCTACAACTGGTGCTACAACTGGTGCTACAACTGATGCTACAACTGATGCTACATCTGATGCTACAACTGATGCTACAACTGATGCTACAACTGATGCTACAACTGATGCTACAACTGATGCTACAACTGATGCTACAACTGATGCTACAACTGATGCTACAACTGGTGCTACAACTGGTGCTACAACTGGTGCTACAACTGGTGCTACAACTGATGCTACAACTGATGCTACAACTGATGCTACAACTGATGCTACAACTGATGCTACAACTGATGCTACAACTGATGCTACAACTGATGCTACAACTGATGCTACAACTGATGCTACAACTGATGCTACAACTGGTGCTACAACTGGTGCTACAACTGGTGCTACAACTGGTGCTACAACTGGTGCTACAACTGGTGCTACAACTGGTGCTACAACTGATGCTACAACTGATGCTACAACTGATGCTACAACTGATGCTACAACTGATGCTACAACTGATGCTACAACTGATGCTACAACTGATGCTACAACTGATGCTACAACTGATGCTACAACTGATGCTACAACTGATGCTACAACTGATGCTACAACTGATGCTACAACTGATGCTACAACTGATGCTACAACTGATGCTACAACTGGTGCTACAACTGGTGCTACAACTGGTGCTACAACTGGTGCTACAACTGGTGCTACAACTGGTGCTACAACTGGTGCTACAACTGGTGCTACAACTGGTGCTACAACTGGTGCTACAACTGGTGCTACAACTGGTGCTACAACTGGTGCTACAACTGGTGCTACAACTGATGCTACAACTGATGCTACAACTGATGCTACAACTGATGCTACAACTGATGCTACAACTGATGCTACAACTGATGCTACAACTGATGCTACAACTGATGCTACAACTGATGCTACAACTGATGCTACAACTGATGCTACAACTGATGCTACAACTGATGCTACAACTGATGCTACAACTGATGCTACAACTGATGCTACAACTGATGCTACAACTGATGCTACAACTGATGCTACAACTGATGCTACAACTGATGCTACAACTGATACTACAACTGATGCTACAACTGATGCTACAACTGATGCTACAACTGATGCTACATCTGATGCTACATCTGATACTACAACTGATGCTACAACTGATGCTACAACTGATGCTACAACTGATGCTACAACTGATGCTACAACTGATACTACAACTGATGCTACAACTGATGCTACAACTGATGCTACAACTGATGCTACAACTGATGCTACAACTGGTGCTACAACTGGTGCTACAACTGATGCTACAACTGATGCTACAACTGGTGCTACAACTGGTGCTACAACTGATGCTACAACTGATACTACAACTGGTACTACAACTGGTACTACAACTGATACTACAACTGATACTACAACTGATACTACAACTGATACTACAACTGATACTACAACTGATACTACAACTGATACTACAACTGATGCTACAACTGATGCTACAACTGATACTACAACTGATACTACAACTGTTACTACAACTGTTACTACAACTGATGCTACAACTGATACTACAACTGATGCTACAACTGATACTACAACTGATACTACAACTGATGCTACAACTGATGCTACAACTGATACTACAACTGATGCTACAACTGATACTACAACTGATACTACAACTGATGCTACAACTGATGCTACAACTGATGCTACAACTGATGCTACAACTGATGCTACAACTGGTACTACAACTGGTACTACAACTGGTACTACAACTGATGCTACAACTGGTGCTACAACTGGTGCTACAACTGGTGCTACAACTGGTGCTACAACTGATGCTACAACTGATGCTACAACTGGTGCTACAACTGGTGCTACAACTGGTGCTACAACTGGTGCTACAACTGGTGCTACAACTGGTGCTACAACTGGTGCTACAACTGATGCTACAACTGATGCTACAACTGATGCTACAACTGATGCTACAACTGATGCTACAACTGATGCTACAACTGATGCTACAACTGATGCTACAACTGATGCTACAACTGATGCTACAACTGATGCTACAACTGATGCTACAACTGATGCCACAACTGATGCCACAACTGATGCCACAACTGATGCCACAACTGATGCCACAACTGATGCCACAACTGATGCCACAACTGATGCCACAACTGATGCCACAACTGATGCCACAACTGATGCCACAACTGATGCCACAACTGATGCCACAACTGATGCCACAACTGATGCCACAACTGATGCCACAACTGATGCCACAACTGATGCCACAACTGATGCCACAACTGATGCCACAACTGATGCCACAACTGATGCCACAACTGATGCCACAACTGATGCCACAACTGATGCCACAACTGATGCCACAACTGATGCCACAACTGATGCCACAACTGATGCCACAACTGATGCCACAACTGATGCCACAACTGATGCCACAACTGATGCCACAACTGATGCCACAACTGATGCCACAACTGATGCCACAACTGATGCCACAACTGATGCCACAACTGATGCCACAACTGATGCCACAACTGATGCCACAACTGATACTACAACAGCAACAGCAACAGCAACAGCTGTAATAAATAATAATAATTAATAATAATTAATAATAATAATAATTAATAATAATAACCGAATTTATAAAGCGCCTTTTCCAAAGGATGCAAAGCGCTAAAATGCGTAAACCGCGGACCGGCGGAAGAGTTGCATGCCTGGAGCGCTATGTTTGAAATATGAGACCCAAGGACGCCTCTCATTGAACAGACTTACAAGAAACCTCAAATATTTCCACACAGTTTTAAATTGAAATGGATGTCCACAGGCCAATAATGAAATTGTAAGATACAACAGACTTTTATTATGGTGGGGCCATCTTGATTTTCTTCCATGGAAATCAATGTAACCAAACCAAGGCTGGAAGATGTATGGTCTGGTTCCTTTTTGTACAATGAGTATTAGCATTCAATACTGTTATTGGATACATTGAACATGACCGATATGATGGCAGTATGATGCAGGTCTCTACTTACTGTTTTCTTTCCTCTCCTCAAGTAGCAGTTGTTTCTCTTGGAATGAGGCCATGAAGACCGACCCCCCTTCCTCCTTGCGCATCTGGAAGGCGCTCTTTTGCCGTTCACTGTACTTTGGAATCCTTTACGAAAAAGAGCAAGACAAAACAAAAGATGGAGAGATGAACTAAGTACATGAAGGGGCATTGCTTGCCAACCAGACCATTGCTGTGCACTAGCGGGTCGTGTGCAGGCGGCAGCGAATAAACCCGAAGAAACCACACGTCCAGACACGTCACTATTTTTTGCAATATGTTTGCTGCCACCATCGGTGAAAGGTGCTCGTGTTTGGGGAAGCCCTTATGTTGCGAATTTTGTTTTTTCTCAAATACAAGATGAGTGTAAAAATCTAGGAATAAGGTAAGGTACTAAAATACAGATCTTTTAAATGTAGATGGCTGAAGGGGGGTATTTTGTATGGTCTTTAAGCACAAATTATTATGCTAACTGGACTCTGGTTACCAGCTAAAATACCATGTCACACGAACAAATTGTGACTGGTTTCCTGCTCATTTCTGCTTAGCCCCTTAGCAGAAAAATTGTTCAGCAATATTTTCTGCTTAAGCAGCTCTCTCTATGAAATTTGGCCCTGGTCTGGTAAGGGTCACTTCTATGGGGAAAATGTACTTTTGTATTGGAACCTTGAAGAGTGAGGGCACCACAACAAAAGCACAGGGCACCATAGCCCTAATTAGGACTCTTCCTCTGTACACAGATACAGAGTCCTAATTATTAAGGCCCGTTTCTGGGGCGGAAAATTTTCAAAGCTTCATAACTAAAAATCTTACCTGCAACAAGCCATTTATTTCAACAGATTCACATTCCATTGCGGCATATTTCATATCGAATGAAAAAGTGGTGGCACCATACGGAAACGTTTGTGTATAGTGCCAGTGCAACTGCCACAACTTGTGCCAGCACTTATTAAATTTTACCCTCATGATAATTTTCCGCATGTCGCCACCAATTTATCTAGCGTTAACTAACTCCAAAACCACTGAATTGTTTTCTTACCTGAGAAGAAGGGTTACCACATATGATATGGAAACGTTTCCGTATAAACCTTGTTTTCATCAATTACAACGAGTTAAAGTTCCGTCTCCACCGCTAGCGATAAATCCTTTACTTCAGTGCTTGGTCAGCCTTTTTGAATTGGCGCGAAATTGCTATTTGTAAATGAACGTTGAGGGAGACAAACAAGTAAGTCGGTCGTCGAAGAATTAAGTCTTGTCGGTCAGTACAGTCTACCCGCAGGAGTACACTAATCTCCTTTGTTATTTATCTGCAGGGATATGCATCGTTTTTTTCATGCGTGACCTCTATCATGTGTATACTAATTAGTCAAAACGGCTTGTGGAATTCGGTCATTTTCAGCCTTTTCTGAAAAGTCTCAACCAAAATATTTAAATGTACCAGTAAATTGAAACGAAGAGCATATCTGTCGTCATGTATAAAAACAAGCGGTTCAACTCAAACGCAACAAGATATTTGTTCATACAACACGACAGATATGCTTTCCATTTCAGTGTACTTCTACATTATTTATGTCAATACTTTTCAGATAAGGCCGAAAAAGACTGAATTTCAGAAGCCCTTTGGACTAATTAGTATTCAAACCGAGGTCACGCATGAAAAATCACGCCAACTCGCGCAGAAAAATCACAAAGGAGACTAATTAATGTACTGCGGGTAGACTGCGGTGCCTCTTTGCTTCTGTTGGTTTGACCCCGGCCCAATTTCTTGAAGCAGCTGATATGCACAAAAAGTAGCCAAGCACAAACAAATAAGCTTACTAGACAAGGTTACCAGCTAAAATTGTATGCCAAAGACGTGTACAATTTGTGAAAAGTACTGACCCTGTTCAGTTTTGCTAAGCAGTAAATTTTGAAGCAATATTATTTTCTGCTGACTCAGCTCTATGAATAAGCACATCATAAATAAAATCTTTGACATTGTATTTATTCATCATTATTGATTAAAACTTCATCAAATCCATGGCCACAATTAATTCAAAAGCAAATAAAAAATGGTGTATTATGGTTTGTCATGGATTTGATACTGTGTAGACTGCAGGTATACCTTCAGGAATGCTGGTCATCATCTCGCCACCCAGCAAGCTCGCCACCGCCCCCTTCAAAGTCTCCCCCTAACCGGCTCATCGCACGGGTCGTTACAAAGTTGCCCCCTGACAATGTCACCCCAAACAATGTCGCCCCCTGGCAAAGTCTCCCCAGAAAATAAGTAAGGATTCTTGCGGTAGTACAATGTGTATTCAATTAATATTGTATTGGAAAGAATATAAAGTAGAGCCCGTTTCTGGGGCGGAAAATTTTCAAAGCTTCATAACTAAAAATCTTACCTGCAACAAGCCATTTATTTCAACAGATTCACATTCCATTGCGGCATATTTCATATCGAATGAAAAAGTGGTGGCACCATACGGAAACGTTTGTGTATAGTGCCAGTGCAACTGCCACAACTTGTGCCAGCACTTATTAAATTTTACCCTCATGATAATTTTCCGCATGTCGCCACCAATTTATCTAGCGTTAACTAACTCCAAAACCACTGAATTGTTTTCTTACCTGAGAAGAAGGGTTACCACATATGATATGGAAACGTTTCCGTATAAACCTTGTTTTCATCAATTACAACGAGTTAAAGTTCCGTCTCCACCGCTAGCGATAAATCCTTTACTTCAGTGCTTGGTCAGCCTTTTTGAATTGGCGCGAAATTGCTATTTGTAAATGAACGTTGAGGGAGACAAACAAGTAAGTCGGTCGTCGAAGAATTAAGTCTTGTCGGTCAGTACAGTCTACCCGCAGGAGTACACTAATCTCCTTTGTTATTTATCTGCAGGGATATGCATCGTTTTTTTCATGCGTGACCTCTATCATGTGTATACTAATTAGTCAAAACGGCTTGTGGAATTCGGTCATTTTCAGCCTTTTCTGAAAAGTCTCAACCAAAATATTTAAATGTACCAGTAAATTGAAACGAAGAGCATATCTGTCGTCATGTATAAAAACAAGCGGTTCAACTCAAACGCAACAAGATATTTGTTCATACAACACGACAGATATGCTTTCCATTTCAGTGTACTTCTACATTATTTATGTCAATACTTTTCAGATAAGGCCGAAAAAGACTGAATTTCAGAAGCCCTTTGGACTAATTAGTATTCAAACCGAGGTCACGCATGAAAAATCACGCCAACTCGCGCAGAAAAATCACAAAGGAGACTAATTAATGTACTGCGGGTAGACTGCGGTGCCTCTTTGCTTCTGTTGGTTTGACCCCGGCCCAATTTCTTGAAGCAGCTGATATGCACAAAAAGTAGCCAAGCACAAACAAATAAGCTTACTAGACAAGGTTACCAGCTAAAATTGTATGCCAAAGACGTGTACAATTTGTGACAAGTACTGACCCTGTTCAGTTTTGCTAAGCAGTAAATTTTGAAGCAATATTATTTTCTGCTGACTCAGCTCTATGAATAAGCACATCATAAATAAAATCTTTGACATTGTATTTATTCATCATTATTGATTAAAACTTCATCAAATCCATGGCCACAATTAATTCAAAAGCAAATAAAAAATGGTGTATTATGGTTTGTCATGGATTTGATACTGTGTAGACTGCAGGTATACCTTCAGGAATGCTGGTCATCATCTCGCCACCCAGCAAGCTCGCCACCGCCCCCTTCAAAGTCTCCCCCTAACCGGCTCATCGCACGGGTCGTTACAAAGTTGCCCCCTGACAATGTCACCCCAAACAATGTCGCCCCCTGGCAAAGTCTCCCCAGAAAATAAGTAAGGATTCTTGCGGTAGTACAATGTGTATTCAATTAATATTGTATTGGAAAGAATATAAAGTAGAGCCTACTGACAATGTCGCCCCCGGCCAATGTCGCCCCCTTACGAAGTGGCCCCCAGAAAATAATTAACTGTTTCTATGGTGGATACTTTGTGGAAATTAAATATTCTTTCGGTAATGGCTTAATTATTGTATTGGAAAGAATATAAGTTAAAGTCTGCTTGAGGAAAAAAGTCATCAATAATAATAAACTCCATGCACAAAGTTCAAATTTTTGGTAAATGATTTTATTAACGTCGCTCAATTTAAATTTTAACACCAAACAAATACTTAATCTGTTTTGGTTTTTTTAACAAATAATATTAATAGGCTAAATAGCAATTATTGAATTACAGATGTAACATTTTACAACAAATCGTAGACTAACTGTTTCTATAGTGGATACTTGGTGGAAAGCTTAATAATGAGTTTCTAAGTGCAAAACTAAAATAACAATGAGAATGATTTTTTGACATTATCTCAGAAGTTAATAATAATCACCGTTTAAAAAAGACATCTTTCTTAAGCATAATTCAGGTGAACTGAAACAAAATGTTAGAAAATGAACTTTCCTTTGCAGTTTGTGTAAGAAAATTTCTACTATTTATTATAGGGGAATTTTACTTGTATCTTATCATACCTCTTTTTTAAATATAATGATAGCCCAAACATATTTTTTTATGGTTCTTAATTTTTATGAAATATTTCTCATTATAAGTATTGCTTTACTTGATTGGCTTCGCCTCGGATTCCATTTCCCCCCTCGGGTGTACAAAACGCCAGGACCCGTCACAGCTTGCAACAATTCCTTTTATCACCCTAAGGATAAAAGGCCTTATACTCAGCGTAACCTTCATTGTACACAGTCTGTTCCGGGCATACCCACAGCGTTTTTCTTACAAGCAATATTTAATTGTTTTTCCCTGTGCATCCATGGCATAGTTTGCAAAAAATCACTTGCTGGGTTTCTGGGTCATGCTGTGTTGCAATTTAACAATGTAGCAAATCAGTGTGTTACATTTACTTTTGTTTTAACCAATCATGGTGATTCCCCCTATCAGGATTTTTTGTTTTGGCTTCAGACTGTGGCAGTAATTCAAAAATTTGTGTCTTGTTTGTTTTTATTGGAGTCTGAGTATAACTGTATAATGTACCCAATTCAATTAGGTCAGGCTCAGTACACAAATCAAAATTTGTCTTTGTAAAAATTCATCACATCTCAATTTTCAACAATAATATTATTTATTAAAACCTTTAAGAAACACATTGCTTTTATATTTGGCTCTTTGGACTGTGAAGTGTTTGTGGACATAAATCTAATTGGGAAACATGTTTTAAAATTATCATTCACACTATTTGCCTCAAAACTGCAAAGTTTTCCATTTACTTTGTGAACTAAAATGTCTGCTAATTTGAGGAGTCCAGAATAATCTTCAACAAAATGGCAGATTGTACTGTTAGCTCAAGAAAGGTATAACAAGAAAACCAAACAATTTTAAGGTATATTTATGTGTGGGTCATTTTTTTCCAAAATCGAAAAATATTTCCAACCATGTAGGCCTATTCTTTCCATAGCAAGAACTTCCTATAGCACAACACACCAAACCCAAATGCAACATGTCCCTTTAAGCATGTGAGGTAATTCAACATTAAAAAGTCAGGCTCAGTACTTATCAAACCTTGTTGATATTTCGATCACATTGTCATCAAAACCTTCTCCAAGAGAAACATTGCTGTTAGATTTAACGCTTTGGACTATGACATTATTTGTTACATGTACATGAGCAATTATATCCACACTAATGGGCAAAAACGTGCGACATGGAAAGGGAATGTTGGATAGTCACAAAATTAAGTTTGTTGTCATGTATTTTGGTCTGTGTACATTCAGAAGCAGATGAGGATTGTGGTTAACAAAAAAAGATGCCTGTCTTACAAAGTTATCCCTTTGGTCCATTAGTGTGGAATTGCCCACATATATGATATGAATATGGGCCCAGTTAAATAAAGCATAAAAGCAAAACAACTTGCTCAGCACAGAAAAGTATTGCTTAACAGAAACAGGTTTCCACCCAAAATAACATAGCAAATAAATTTGTCAAGAGGTGTTTTCTGCATGCCTAACAGCTTTATGAAATAGGGCCTTGGTTGGAAACATGGTTTGGAAGTAGTGTATAATTATCAACACTAAAAGGTGCGTCAAATCTGTGTGGTTTTCCTTATACTTTGTGTTTTGTGGAGTCAAAAATTCTTTTTACTTTGTGAACTAAAATAGTCCGCCATTTTTAGGAGTCCATAATTTGCTTCAACAGAATGACAGACTATGTTACTTAAAGAGAGTATAACAAGAAAACCAAACAATTTCCAGGTACATGTTTATCTGTGTGGATCATTTATTTATTTATTTTAAAACATATTTTCAACCATATCCATTTCACAGCAAGCACTTTCTAAAGCCCAAAACAGTAACACCCAACTCGAAAGCGACGTGTCCCCTTCAGGCATGGGGGATAATTCAACAATAAAAAGTCGAACTCTGTACTTTTTATCAAACCTTGTTGAAAATTCATCACATCTCAAATTTCAACAATTTCAATCACAGAGTCATCAAAACCTTCTTCAAGAGACACATTGCTTTTAGATTTGTGTGTAATTATCAACACCAAGGTGCCTCAAAACTGTGTGGTTTTCCTTTTACTTTGTGTTTTGTGGAGTCAAAAATTCCATAATACTTATACTGTGCACTAAAATAGTCTGCCATTTTGAGGAGTCATGAATTTGCTTCAACAAAAATGGCAGGTTGTGTTATAGTTCAAGAGGGTTACAAGAAAATACAAACGATTTCCAGGTATCTTTTTGTGGAAAATTATTTTCTAATTTCAATCATATTGTCAGCAATTTCAAGAAGGGCCAAAAAAGCAGCAAAATATGTCTTTTTCGAGAAAACCACGTTTTAAGTTTAGCTAGTTTTGAAACTACTAGTTGGTAGACTATTCAAAATTTAATCTCGGAATTTTTTACATGTCAGGGAAGAAGTGATCCTAAAAACTGTGAGGTTTTCCAAATACTTTGTGAACTATGATGGTCTGCCATTTTGGGGAGTCAAACTAC